>NC_051209.1:10319430-10425181 GCF_015220075.1 Falco rusticolus | reverse complement strand
TGCTGGCCCTCACTTGTTTCATGGCTAACTTGAGAGCATACGCTGGAATCACTCACGGGTGTGATCAGCTGTGCTCACCGAAAATATGCAGCTGGGCCATCATTTAGTCACTCTGCTAAATCGGTTAGTTAAGATGCAACAACTGTAGTCAGTTTCATTATTAGAATACAATATAAATGTTGCCAGTGTTGACAGACTGAGCTACTGATAATGTCCTGGTTCCCCAGATACGTTCTGTAATTCTTCTGCATAAGTAACCAATACTGTTGTCCTATTTTTGAAATGTTTTTCTCACCCCTGACAGAAACTGTAAAAACATTTAATGCAACCAGCACAGAGACCTCCTCTTCTGGAGCAATGCTAGCTGCTGTTAAGCATGCCATGTAAACTAGTAAAGCAAAGTACTGTTAAAATAATTAGTTATTACTTGTAGCACAGTAGCCTGAAAATATAGGATTTTTAGTTTTTAACTGTAAACAGTTCTAATTTCCGCAGCAGTCAGTTTTTTAACAAAAATACAGCCTCTAGTTCTCTGTGATTGGTCCTTAGCTAGCTAAGTCAATGTTATTTACTATCCATGAATAAAACAGTATTCTTTACTCATTGTAGTATGCATATACTTATGCATTTCCTAGGAGCCTCATAGGAAAATACGATCTAACTGTTGGAAGGTGTCATGAAGGAAAACACAAAGGTTTTCCAACCATATTCAGAACAGTTATCAGTCGTTCACTGACAGAGGGATGGATTTATTAAGTGGGTTCCCCTCAAAGTCTGTCTTGGATCCACCATTCTTCAATATATCCATTAACAAACAGGATGAGAAATCAGACTGAGTCTGGCAAAATTGCCACTGTAGTGTGAAGTAAGATGCTGTTCAATAAGAGTTGCAAAGTGTTACTCAGAATAAGAATAATAAACAGAGTTTTCATTGATAAGGGCATGAAAAACCTCATCAACTGGACATGAGTTAACTCACCCTGTGGTGTATCAACAGGGATGTCTTATTTAAGACCTGAAATAATCCTTCTAATCTCTTCAGCACTGGTAATGATAATACTGTATCTAGCATGGGGTCCCAAACTTCTAGAAAATAGTGGACCACTTGGAAAGGGAACAGAGGAAACAGAGGAGAACAGGGAATCCTCAAAGACCCCTAGAGCCTCATCTGTGGGGAACTACAGAGTATTGTATTTGTGCAAAGACTTGAGAGATGGTAGATTTTCAAAAATGTGCTGCAAAAGGAATGAATGTTATCGATACCCACTTTGCATAAGACAGAGAATCTTGAGCTGCAATTCCAGGCAGTGGTTCACGTTAGGCCTTTCTAATTGTTGGGGCATTTAAGCTCTGGAATAGCATTTATAATATGAAGTACTCTGAAAAGCAAATGAGGCAAAGATTTGTCAGTAATATCATACACTCTTAAGTTTGTAGGGCAATAAGAAAGAATTGACAAACTTGCAGTCATTTCCAGTTCTATTATCTTTGATTTCATAGAAAATTACCACCATGATTTGTGGCTGTTAGGTTCAAGTAGGTGTAAGAGATGAATTGCTATAAAACAAACTTCATTGAAGGAAATTTGACTGAACAGGTTGAAGCAAGATGAAAAGGGCATGATTTGGCATCTCACCTGTATGGCAGGCTCTGGTCTGTGGATCTCATGTGGCTTCTGGAACTATAAGTCTAACAGCCTTCCTCCGTAATTTTGATAAACACTAAATAGACTTAATGTATAAAGGGAAATAAGATAGCATTTTAATACTAAATTAACTGATAGATCAATTTTCTTGAAATGTGCATATGATATTTTTTAGTTTCTTCAGTTAACATTCAATGAATGTCACCTTTCAAATCCCAGTCCATTCTAAAACTACCTTGGGCTGCTCAATACTTACAGGGCTTTTCCAACTGTAGAGACATGGAAAATACTTGTGTTTTAATGTAAGTGGGTTTGATTCTTTGCTTTTACCTATAGTAGCCATAAAAACAATTTTCTTGAAAGATAGTGTGTTTATTCCCAAACCTAGCAATTACAAAACTTAAGATCTGGACTACTATCTTAATATACAGTTCATAACTCAAAGTATGTATGTAACAAACAGATATATTATTGTTACCCTTTCAGTGCAGGAAGTGGATGACTTAAACCTTGCTATTGCAGGTGGCATCTAATTTGGTTTTTGGAACATTGTCTTATTGTTGCAACATCATCATTTTGTTGTGATTCTGTTGTGTTCAGAATCTTGTGAGGACCAGTTGTCTGGAGGCAGGGAGAGTTTCACCATGGTCCTGTATAACCTTACCATATCACCCTCCTGGTGCTCTTAAAAACTGTAGATGAAAAGAACTGGATTCTGTTGCATTACTGCCAAAATCTCCTTTGGTCAAAATTAAATGGTCTCCTATACCATAACTGTGTAATTTTGCCTCCCTAACCGTCCTTATAACCTTTTCATGAAATCAGTGTCTAGGACGTGCGTTTTTTGGGGTTTTTTTATTAAAGAGATGTTTTTCCCTCCCAATTTAAATGCAGACTCTTTTTTTTAAAGTATTACATTTTGGCTATCTTTATGCAAAATTTCAAAAAAAAAACTTAGTCTGTCATTTGACAAAGGTTTAGGGTTCCTTTACCTTTCAGGCATGATGCCTGTGTATTTCTACTATGAGTTGAAGCCAAGACCATGTTCAAATAGAACATGTCTAGTACAACAGACACTGAAATAAAAGCAGTGTAAATACACTGAATTCTCTTGTAGTTTTGCATTTTTGAATGAGTGTTTTCAACTAAACGATGTGATGGGTTTTAGATGTAGATGGGTGAATGCAGCCTTTTCTAACCCTGAAATACTAAGTTGTGGAAGTGGTAGGGAAAACAGTTGCAGGGAGAAAAAACCAACGTAAATTCACATTGTGGTAATAAGAGAAGTAATAATATAATTTCTTTTGTTATTTACAGACATAAAATTACCCAGTGGGAAGACCCCAGACTGCAGAACCCAGCAATTACTGGTCCAGTAAGTACTGCCGTGTGGTTTTTTTCCATTAAATGCTGTGACTCACATACATTGGTACAGGCAGGAGGCATTACTGAGCAGCAGGTCATTCCTGTTCTCCAGATCAGTCAGACTCTGCCTGATGAACAGACCTGGAAGCAGGACCTCTGCCTTGCATTGCCTTTTACTGATGGACACGGGATGCTCAGGTGCCTGCTTTTGTGAGTGCAAGGGCAGCGGGAGCTGCCTTCTAGTGGCAGACTGCCAAGATGCCCCAAAACTGATGCCTTGTTCACGGCATTCAAACTGTCGTACCACTCTGTGGACCCTGTTTTGGTAGGCATAGGCTGGAGTGCACTGGGGACTCTTTCTCTTCCAGCCTGCTGCCAGTGGGCCAAAGCAGTAGTGGGCCAATTAGGAATCACTGGAGCATTTGGAAGTACAGTGTTGTGCACAGTATTCCCAGGTTGGACAATAGGTTCAAATTCAATGGGTTCAGAGGCTTTCCTAGCAGAAGCCACCTAGCCAGGGAGTTTTTCCAGTGGTGCAGTGTGGTTCCTGTCTTGCAGCCATTAGCATGTGAAGTTGACCTCTGCCTTGGAGTGTCTAGGAAACGTTTTTGATCAGTAGATATGACAGTAAATCACAGAATACCTCTGCTTCAGTGGGGAGGAAGAGAAGGGTCTTCAGAAGGATAGAGAATCTTATTTGGCCAGTTTTAATTTTTTATATTGTTGTGTTATTTCTGAGTGAAGCTCCATCCATTCAGAAGCTGTATACCGAAATGGTCTGAGTGGTGTTTCACACTCTGTAACACAAGGAAACCCATAATTTCTCATTTGTTCCACTCTCCTCTTGCAACCCAAAGCTTTCTGCAGTAAGTGGTGATGAATGTGGTTTTTCAAAGTGATCTGTTACTGACATGATCCCTGGCTGAACAATAAATTTAGTATTTCAGCATGGGTTTTTGTTGTTTATTTACCGCTTATTGCAATGATGAAATTCCAGGATAAAAGTAGTGGAGTGATATCTTTAGCATACTCTTGACATCTGGATAAATGAATTGAGGGAAAAGTGTGATGTTAAATAAATTACATCTAATATAAGTGTAAAATATTCTTCAGGTTTTTTCTTTCTCCACACTTGCTGATACTATAAATTACTTAGTGTGGAACAAACAATATTATTAATAAATTATAGAAAACAAACAACATTAATATGCAATATTAATATACAATGTTAATAAACAGTATTTGCATCTTACCTTTTGTTCCTCCAATGTGTTAAAATACTGTGTTTCTACATAAACTATGTGATGGGCACTATATCTGCTCCAAATTGTAAGTCAGAGATCTTGGGCGTTTCAGACTAATTTCTCTGTACTGAATCCTCTGTTGTAAGTTTTTAGGTATCGGAGAAATGTTCATATTTACCTGTTACCTGGGTCGTTACTGACAATAGAGCTTTGCTGAGCTGAGACATTGTGCTATTCATTTTTGGATTTCTGGATAATAAAAAGTTGTTTCCACTCGATACGGGCAAGCTGTGACTATGTGCATTCAAAGTGTAAAAAAGACAAAAATTGACTCTTACCAGTTTTAAGGGACATATAAGCTACTTCAAATAAACTAAGAGATTTCAGAATATCAGCTTAAAAAAATAAATATGTGCTTTTGTTTTAATATCCAGTTTTCAAAACATCAAATATATGAGGTGATTCTTTGACCTTTTCCTGCTGGTTTATGCCATTTTCTGGTATTCTGAGTGATCAGACTTCCAACCCTAAGATCTTTCCAGGTGCCAAGAATACCTTTTTATTTGGGGTAAACCCTCAGGATTTTTAAGGGTCTCAGAACACAGCAGATTAACTACTGCATGGTGTAATTCTAACTGTTCTTTTTTATTAATAAGATTAATAATAATCACTTGTTTGAAATAATTGCTTTTGGAGTGATTTACCTATTTATTGTGCACTTACTGCTTGAGGTACCAATATACAGTATGCTGTACAAATTCTTAAATGTTTATTTTTCCAGAAATGTTAAGCATAAATGAGAAAGACTACCTGGGAAAGGTAACAAGGGTCAATCATGATCCCATTAAGGAAAAACCAGTTGTGTGTGTGTTTGGGGCTTTGGTTTTTTTTTAAAGAGAAAGCAAGATCGAATCCATTTTACAGTCATATAAGCATTAAGGATTCATCTTAATGCTTTTAAATAGTATTTTTGGTGCCATGACAAAAACAAAGAACTACTTAAATTGCATTTCACACTGCATTTAAACAATGGAAACATGTTGAAAGATTATTTAATGGCTGCAGTAAAGTCAGAGTGAAATGATTTTGGTTTTTTTAATTTTTCATGTCTCCACAAGAAAAAGACCATGCAAAATATTTCCACCTTCCACTCTCACCTACATCCAGTCATGAATCCATTTCAAAACCAGCCTATACCTTCCCTCCCCCAAAATCCCAGTCCTCACCCAGAAACTGAACTTGAAGCAAAGCTTTCCAATTTGTGATTCAGCCTTCAGGGTCGTGTGGAAATTGAGATCATTCCTTTGCTTCCAAGAAATGACCCGTCACTTGTTTAGCTAGTTGGTTTACTAGGTCTAGCCTTTCATCTTGAAGGAACAGTAGAGCAGAGGAAAGTGAGGATGTAGTTGGAAAATATGAAGGAGTCCAGGGAGCCTTCCCCCCTCCGCCCCCCCAGCTCTTCCCAAACCCTGTTTAAAGTAATATTGTGTATGGTGTCAAACCCCAGGGAATTAAGGATCCTTAATTCTCAAAAAATTAATTGTCAAAAAAATTGCAGAGAATTAAGGAATCTCACTTAAATTCTTAGCAGTTATTTGTTAGAGCCAGACTGGTACCTGTCATAGTATCATTTTTCCGGCCTGTTCCTGTACATTAGTTTAATTCACAACTGTTTTACGGCCATTTCATCTGAAGGCTGAATAACTTAGGTTGCAGTCATCGGCCAGGCGATCGGGAGTATGGATGGCTCTTATCTGTACTCCTGCTTGATGGCTGATGCACTTCAATGCTTTTGTGTCTGGTAGTACTTGGTACCGTCAGAGGCTTGGTCTCTTTGGGTGTTTGTGCACATACCCTATCTGGTGCAAAATCAAAGGAGTCTGATGGCAACCAGTCAGTAGCAGAAAAGAATATTGACACCTTACTGACTACTGTGATGGTCAGCAACTGGGTGGCTTATGGATTAACACCAAACATGGCAATCTTCTAGCTTAGCGTCAAATCCTTGCTTACCTATCCAGTATGTTAGCAGGAAAGAGAAGTGCAGGGTTCAAATAGAAATGTCCTTCAAAACCCTGAATGACAGAGGTTGTGAGAACCTTTGTCGAACCTTGAGTTGTCTGTGCATGGAATTGTCCTGAGAGGCCTTTTGGGTATCTGGAAATCCATGTAAATATTACAGAGACCTGTGGCATTTGTTAAGGCTGTTTACATATGCCAGAAACCAATTTCCAGCTCTGCAGATTAATGTAATTCTACCAACCTCTACTGTGTCATCTTTTTTTTTTTTTGAACTTCTAAAATTTTTCTGTTATGTTGCTGTTACTTAAAAATGTGATCTAACTCACAGGCAGTTGCATTGAGTGAGTATTCAGATAAATATTACACAGTGACTTGTACTTGATTCAAAAGACGTTAATTTGTTTATGAAATGCTTTCAGTTTCTGGATTAAAGTCATTATGAAAATGTGTATTTTCATTATAAGTTATTTACAAAATAGTTTTGATATAGTTTGATAACTGTTAAGAATTAATTTCATTCATGTTGGGCTGAAAAGATAATTTCTACCCATGGACATTCCCCTGCCTAGTCAACTCTGCTGTGTAGTTACATTGTTCCCTGTGCTTTTTGGAAGGCAAATGCTGTTCGTTGTTAATGTCATAACTTTACTGGAGCCCCTTAACTTGTTCTTAGGTTCATTTTTGAAAATTCTTTTAATTTTGTGTTGTTTTGAGTAGCACCGAACATGTTTAGCAGCTGTGCAAATCTATATTCTGTGGTAACACTAGTGATTTTTAAAAGTCAGTTATCATATGGCATGCTCATTATTTCCTAATAAGACACATGGATGGCAGCAACACATTTCAAATTTTTGTCTGTGTTAAAAATTGCTTTTGCTCTTTCTGTTCCTAAACAGCAGAAAAAAAATCAAATGAGGGTAAGTAGAGGACCAGAAGAACTGGGTCGAAAGTTTTCATACCTTTTAAGTTACACACTGAGAAATGAGGAAATTTTGGCTGCTGTACTTCATGAGTGGTGAGCTTTAGATGAACCTATGGCATACATATGTAGATAGCATGTCTTTAAGTTTCTTTTTGGTTTAAATAATACTGGAATATCAAACTGCTGAACAGCTGGAATAATCTGTATTTGATGATTCTTCTCTGATAGGCAGTTCCGTATTCCAGGGAGTTCAAACAGAAATATACTATTCCGGAAGAAGTTAAAGAAACCAGTGAGTAGAAACGTGCTGCTTCATGTTGGAATCAATTACACTATGTCTGGGAGAACACTACTATTCCAAGCATAGATGCAGAATGGGGTTGTATCTTGCTCTAACGTACTTGCCCATTTTTCTTGATTGTGCTACGACTGAAGAGGTTAAGTAGGAACCAAACAATTAAGAGAAGTTTGAATTTGATGAATTTCTCAACAAAAACATTTACAGATCTTTAAGACTTACATTTTTCTACTTGAACGCAAAATGAGAATGATGAAGGCAGCAAGGAGGTAGCAGTGATTCACCCGTTCTCATTGCAACCGACTAATTGGTATGTTTTTACAAAGGCTTGAGAATTTATATTTCTCCTTCATCTGTGACAGTGAACTTTGAAAGGCAGAGCTGGAACAAGCTGGCAGAGCCCACAGTTGTGCTGGATCTGGCACAAGCTTCTAGTGTTCTTGTTGTGTGAAAAAAAGTATTTTCATTAACATCTTTAATGTAAGAGAGTGTTTAGTATTGGCTTGCATGTGATACTAACTCATAATTTAACAGTAAATAGCCTTAGCAACACCAACTATCGTTTGAAGGGGGACTTGCCACTGTCTTTACCTGTTTATTGATAGCTTTTGACTTCTCGCCTTGAGTTTGGCCAGTGATTGTATACAATAAGCACTTCAGTTGTCAGGAAAAAAAAGCAAACCTTCCGAAACAGTTGTTTTAAGTCAGTTTTATCAGGAAAACTATACCTGGCTGTGTGTCATTTTTTTGTGTTCATCCAGTTGTTGTCTTAAAAATTCTTAATTTGTTTCAGTTCTGTCTTTTCTGAATTTAGCTCCCTGGGCTAAATCATAATGGGTGTTGGCTCCCTCCTGTTTAAACAGAGCTTCTGAAACATTTTGGTGGCCTGATTCTCATTTGTTTACATCTTTGCAGTTTGCTTCTGTTGTCTGTATGCGCCAGATGTGTTCTTGTGAAACTGTTCCAGCCTTTATAGATACCTGAGTAAAGTGGTTGCATAAATCCTGTGCACTTGTTTCTATTTTAAGCTAAAATGCCCTTAAAATAGAGCATAGTCACATCATTAGCACTTTCTTTGGTTGTTTGTTTTCTTTCATTGTTTTGTCAAATATCATAGAAACCTCAGAACCACCACTACACCAAAGCTTACCTAGTTCACCATATACTATCAACCTAGTAGACTTGGAGAGCACTGGAAAACAAAAATAAGGGGAAACTTTCTACATCATATGATTTATCTGTCATTACCACTGGTCAACAATTTGCTTGAAGACTTACTTATTGAGACTAACAAGTATAATATAATCTTCTTTCACGTAGGCTGATATACCGAACAGATTTGAAATGAAACTACACAGAAAAATATTTTTGAGGAGTCCTACAGAAGAATCATGTCTGTGAAGAGACCTGATGTACTAAAAGCCAGGCTCTGGATTGAATTTGAGTCAGAAAAAGGACTTGACTATGGAGGGGTGGCCAGAGAATGGTTTTTTCTCTTGTCCAAGGAGATGTTTAACCCTTATTATGGTCTCTTTGAATATTCAGCCACGTAAGTGTCCATTAAAATGCTTCCATTCATAAGGGGATATATGTTAGATTTTGCATGAGAGCAAAGTTACACTGGAAAGTAGTTAGATCATCCTTCGTGGTGCATCACTATGCACACTTACAGTCAAATCTCTCTGTTCTGTATTATCGTTTCTTCCTTGCTTTTCAGACAAACTTTCAGCTTGTCATTGAAATCTCATAAACCATTTTCATTATTAAGACAGTATTCGTTGTTGCCCTGCTTGCAGCAAAACTGCCATTTTTGAGGCTGGTAATAGTGAAAAGACTAATGTCAGATGAAAGACTTTTTATGCTCTCCCATTACATTGTGAAACACCTGCTGTCCAGAATTACAGTGCTCCTTCATAATTAGCTCATAAAACAGCTTCTCATTTACATTTCAGCAGTCACACAACAGTGGCTTTACATAAGTTTAAATTTGTATTGTCCAGTTTTAAAATCTTTGAGCAATCCATTAGTTTAAATGAGAGAGCAAGTCTTTTTCTTACAGTACATTTGTTTTAATATGCTGTATGTAGTTCCACATTGTCTACTTAGCTACAGTGAGGATGGATTTCTTAATTGCAGGCAGTAGTTGTGATGGTTTTATGTCAATATCTTCTCTAATAACTGTTGAATAGATTGTAAAGCAGATGAACAAAGACTGCATAATGAGAGTTTTATCACATATGTGTCTCAGAGAAGACACATTCTGCCATTGAAGGGAAACACAACACTGACTACTACAGAATGTCTGTGATAATAGAGGTTGCTGGATAAACATTTGTTTTGAAATATTTCCACTTATGGGATATAGGTCACTGTAGGTATTTAAAATAGAATGTTATTTCATTTTAGGTTCAGAAAGCTAAGAATTTTAAGAAATAAGGAAAAAAATCTACTTAAAACCCCTGTATCTTCACAGATGCAGCAAATTAAAAATACTGCTTTTACACTAATGTCTTATTGTGACACACACATTCACACAAGTCTTAACGTTTTGTTACCCAGTTAAAAGTTCTTAGTCCTTTGACAACTGTTTTCAATATTCTGGTGGTTAAGCATATTTCAGAGACATTCTCTAGTGTGTGCAGTTTAAGGTGCTAGTAAGAAAATGTGCTTTATCCTAGGACAGTCAGACCATGGGCCTATACTTAATTCCTCTTCAGTACGTTCAGATATTTCAAGAACTAAAAGCAACTACTGCAAAAAAGAATCCTAAAATTGTAAGCCCTGAAATTTGGCTGGAAAGAGTGAATAATCAAACCCGGCAGAAGAGATAGCTTAGGTGAAATTCTCATTCCACTGAAGCTGGTGGCGGAATTTCACTGTTTTTCAATGACACTAGGCTTTTATCCTTCAAACAGGTTAGCACAGCCCTTACACTTGCCACAGGTGGAATCCTGTTGATCATAACAGACAGTTTGACTTAGGTCAGCCTACCCACAAACTGCGATACTTCTGTTGAGGAACACATGGAGAAATTACGTTGTACACTTGCAAAAATGAACAGGAAATGGCCCTAGGTCAAATTATTTATTATTATATCTGATTGGCAGGTTATTTAAAGACTTGGTTACTTAGATTTTTTTCTTTCCTCAAAAAAAGGGACAACTATACACTTCAGATTAATCCTAATTCAGGTCTTTGTAACGAAGATCATCTGTCATATTTCACATTTATTGGTCGGGTCGCTGGTCTGGCAGTATATCATGGGAAGCTATTGGATGGTGAGTTATTACAGTTATTACTCTATGGCTGTGCTACTGTTGCTGGATTTTTATGAAATGAAATGCATCAATAATTCATATGCTTTAGAGGGTTTGTATTTCTGGAGACAAAGTCTGGGAGAAAGTAATGGAACTGGAACTGTTGGAAATTGCATTCCTGATGTGAATGGTGATTCAGGAATTATAGTGCCTTTCTTAACAAATATGTTTCATATGACATTTTGCTCCTTTCTCCACTCATGTTAAAACTACAGAATCAGCATTGCTAAATAATCACTATTTCTAAAGGAAAATGCTAAATTTATATCAGCCATTTCCATGCAAATCTGCAGCCAAAGCAGTTGTGTGGGTGTCAATTGCAGCGTATTTTGATCTGTAAAATTGTTACTGAATGATTTAATGAGAACATGTGATTTCTGCTGAACTGAAATCCCACAATAACTAAGCAAGCCAACATTATAAACTGACCAATCTTATTTAGCAGTGGTGCATCACATTAGAAGAAGCAGCTCACTGTCCTGTTTTCACTGTCTGACATTTTTTAAATGGTGATTTTAGATGGCTTAGAGTACCTTGAGCTCCATTTTGTGTCTCTCTGCCATTAATGTTATTGTCTAATGGCATAATTATTGTAATTGAAAAATTGGACTTTATGTGCCTAGATAAAAAATGAGCCTGCTGTGTTAACTTGAGCATTACAGCACTGTTACTTTCAGGAGGTTTCTTCCTTGCTGGCACACTAGGAAATACCATCACACATTGTCCTTCAGCAGCCATATCTTTATGGAGGGTGAAAATGCACAACAGTGGAGGTAACATCTCCCCCCTCTCTGCCCCCCCTCTCTGCCCCCCCCGGCTCTTCATCAGACCTTTTTACAAGATGATGCTGGGGAAACCAATAACTCTGAAAGACATGGAGTCATGGTAAGATAATACTTAAATTGTATCAGCATTAGCAATTACATGGGGTTTTCCTCCAGGGAAATTTATGAGCTATCAATTCCAATAAATCGCATAGTGGAAAACACAAGATCATAGTTGCAGTAACTTTAGAAAGGTGTGTACATACTTCTGAAGTAGAACAAATTTTCCCAGCTAGAATGTGGTTTCAGTACCAGTGTACTAACAGAGGCAAGAGGGACAAGGGAGAAAAGGTGTGAATAGGCCAATAAGAAACGCAACAGAAAATGTCTTCATTATACTCACAGGTTTTCCACTGGGTCAGCTTTCTCCGTGTTAAAAAGGAGTATCACCACCAAGCCCTTCAGCCACCTTGTCATGCTGTGGAGCAGGAAGAGGGAGGGTGCAAGTGCTTAGTTCTGGCCTGGTGATAGGGGAAGTTGCCCACAGTGCTGGAAGGAGGAAGGGCTGCCGAATGATAAACAATTTTCTCTGAAATACACCTAATGAATGCAGCACAGCTTATGCCCTCATATCTGTTCCGGTTTTGTTCGCTGCACTTTCACACCTTCAGCATTAATTGCAATCAAGTACTTTTGTGTTTGGCGCTCCCTGGGAGAAAAGTTAGTAATGTCTTAACTTTGTATTGTGAAATGAAGAACAACAGTGAATAGGATCCCACAGATGCCCAGTTTAGGTGTGTAGCATACCAGTTTTGAAATACAGTACATTGCAGGTGTGTACAATGGCTAGATACAAGTGGTTTCCATTCCGTTAGCAGGATGATACTTGGTTTTGTCTTTCTAACCTTTTGAGGTCTTTGCAGTTTTTCCACTGCTGTGGACTTTGGAGAACCTTGGAGCTGTTATTTTTCCCCTTCCTAAAGCGTTCCTGTGTTATGCAGAGTAGTTTATCTGGGTAAGATTGCTGCAGGTTGCCTCTGCAGGGGCAGGGCTGGCTGTGAGCCTGGCCACTCGCATCCTGTGCTGCACTAAGACGGTCTCCAACAGCAGAGGCAGCTGATGCTCAAGCCCAGCACAGAGGGAAGATTAAAGATGAGATGGCTTGAGTTCAGGTACAAGCTAAAACCAACCTCATGAGAGACGACGTAGAAGGCTCTTAAAAGGAAGTTCAGGGTAGTGTATTCCTCCAGTAGTTGGGAAACCTTTTCCTTTTAGCTCTGCAATAGCTGTGCTTGCTCTTGTCAAGTGTGCTCTGTGTAAGAGTAACATGCAGTTTATTCTTTCTTATGTTGTAGAGTTTTACAGATTTTCAGTTACTGACATAAATGCTGGTTCAACTGCTTAATGTCTCCTCCAGCTCCCACTGTATCATAGTCACCAGATTTTGGCAGGTCATTCTTCTCATGGAGCGTACATGAGTAAATAATGTTTTAACCTTATTATGAAATCAAATATTTTTTTGCACTCTTGCTTGGAAATACTTAATGATAGCTATACAGTTTGTTTCTTTCTTTTTTTTTCTTGGGTCAGTCTTTAATTATGAAGCTGATATTACACGATGAAGATACAACCCTTTCAGGAAATTAGAGGGGTCTTTTATTCAGCAAACTTCAATGCTTTCAGTAACAACAATGAAGTCAGTTATGGTGTTATACATTACTGATGTAATGAAGTGCCATATAAATTGTGTCGACGAGAATGTACAGTTTTACCAAGACATTTTCTACCCAATTATGTCACACCACTATACATGTTTACCTAATAGATATGTAGTCAATTTATTGTGTTATATAATAATTCAATTACAAGTCAATTAAGAAAAGTTACATGAATCTGAAAATACAGCATCTAAGAAAAACAGTTATGAATAAAGTAATCCATCTTGCCCTGCTTTACAGTAGCTGTGCAAATAAATGAGTTCTCATCTTCCCAGTCCCTTTGGATTTCTAATTTCAGATGTTTTTATTTGTTCAGTTTGAAGTTAAACTATATATTTACTGTTCGTATTTTCAAACTTTGTTTAATCTGCTGTAGGACAGTGAATACTACAACTCTTTGAAGTGGATCCTGGAAAACGACCCTACAGAGTTGGATCTCATGTTTTGTATAGATGAGGAAAACTTTGGACAGGTATGTAAAGGTTATCTAATAGTCTGTCTTGCCTTCTTATTTTTGATTATTGCCAGAAAGTAATGAAATACTGAGCAGTATCTCATGGTTGTGAACTTGATCAGGGCTATTGAATGTTAACGATCAGTACCGGCAGACTATGAATATTGATCTCTCTTTCTTCCTGAACTGTGTTAAGACTGGGGCTGCCAAAGAAGGAAAATATGTGCTTGCCGGTGAGCAGTGACATCTTTGTAAAAAGCAGTATGTGAAGCTGGGTAGAATACTTGCAGTAATACTTGGAGTAATAACGGTGTTACACAGTTCATCTTCAAAAACAGTCTCAGCCTGGGACTGTTTTGGCTGTTATAGGTTGAAGATGTTCTCAAAGGACAAAGTAAGTGGTAGAATGGTAATCAGTGAAGTACTTTGTTTATAGTGTCTTTCATATAATGCAGGCAGATGACACCACAAAAGGAAGCATGCCTATTTTCAGAAGTTGCACAATCTGTGGATAACTTTCTCCGTTACAAGTGAAAAATGTTAGTTACATTTTTAACAATTTGAGAATTAATTAGGTGGGAGTAAAATTCATCAGCTGAAGTTGTACCTCATTTTATCAGTAGAAGCTGTAACAACAGCTTATAGTACACTTTGGGATACAGCCTGTCTTTACAGAGAATCCTATTAAAACAAACTTCAGGGATCTTGTGTCAGCTTCTTGATGGAGAAAACTTGCGTGCAGATAAATGTCTTGTACATAAGTATACGTGTTAAATTTAATTTGAGGACTTAAAGACAAATGAGTTTATTTACCTGAGCTTGGAACTTCCTTGCCTATCATGACTGGGTTTTTTTAATTTCTTTACAAGCTATGGAGCTGAACCATTGTGTAATGCGTGCAGAAGTGTAGTGACTAAAACATACTGGTTTTGTACAATATTTGGACTTAAAAATACCTACCTGTATCTCTTAAATTAATTTGCTTCTAGGCTTTCATGACCTTTCTTAGTGTTTCCACTTCGTTTAACTCTTAGACCTAGGTATCTTGGCTCCAGGCACCACTGGTATTGTGGACCACAGTGCCTTTTTTAAAAGCTGACTTCAAAATTTCAACACACACACACAGAGTGTACTGTCAGGAACATTCTGATAGACTTCTCAGTGCTCATTACTTTTTTCCTGAAGCAACATAAGGTTATCAGTTACATGGAAAACTAGGGAGAACATTAAAGCCACAGGATTAAAGGTTTTTGTAATACACTGGGTTGTTTGTTGGTAATTTTCATTATCTTCTGTTCTGTAATGATTTAGCTTCAAGTTATTCATAGCCTTCCACTGCCAGCTTTCACTTCTGCTGGCAGAAGTTTGTTCTCTGACTCAAAGCATAAATAACTTACTTGGAGATACTTTCTGCTCTTCTCCGAACTCTTTAATACCTCAAATAGCTAATTCTGGCATTGCCAGCAGGCTTGGGTTTTGTTTACTTTTACAATAGATGCATCTGATTCCAGAATAAAATAATAGTGTTTCTGTCACACTGCCAGTGAGATGCAAAATAAGCACGACGGATGTTACCGAAGACAAGCCTGAGTAGGCTCAGTAGTACAAGGATATGCTATAGTGAGGAGGAATTTCTCTAGCTAGAGACTGAAACATCTCCTCAGTCCAAATACACAAGATGCTCTCCAGCAGTTCAGAAGTGCCAGCAAATACTGACTGCATTGGCTGTTTCTGCCGGTGCCACACTAGCTGTTGCCAGCACTCTGGGGACTGCTCAAAGTCAAGGGACCCCGACTCACTGTTGGGAATCGTTTTGCCTCATCTACAGTTAAACTACTGGAGCTGTATAGAAGTGCCCTTGGGAACCTGAGCAGGAGATGGTACTGCTTCCACCAGGACATTCTGTCTATTCCAGAGAGATGTTTGCATTGCTATAAGCTTCTGTATTTATTTATACTTCATTTATCACCAAAACCTTTTCTGGAGCTAGAGAATCACAAGAAACCTTTCATAAATCTTACCTTCTTAATACCCTTCCTTACTTAATAACCAAAAATACGGTTTCAGTAGTTCTCACAAGTCTGAGAAATACACAGGAGACATTTTCAACATCTAAAGGATGGAGAGTGATCTTCAAAAAGCAGAGCAAGAAAAGGTCTGTATTTTTCATAAGTTCTTAGTGGCTCTGGAATACTGATTTTCATTTCTTAAAGAGAAGGTATCCTCGGGTGGGCAGGAAGAAACAGGTACCAAGAAACCTTGTTTGTGCTCTCATGTCTGGGATATTTCTGACTTTATCCTATTTCAATTTGGCAGTATAGCAAGCCTTTTCTTTACTAGTTCTGCACTGTCTGGAATAAACTAAGGTTTCAGAGGTCTGTAGGTTCCCTGTTAATTACTTATTCATAATAGTATAGTCATCTTTTTGTTTCTATACAGTAATAGGTACATTTATTCAAACAGACGTACTGTTTTTCTCCTTGTTGAAGCATTCAGCGTTAATCCAGTCCTGAAAAGAGCTATCCAGTGTCCTCCTTTCACAGCTCTGTTTATTTGCTAATGAATTTACTGTCTTATTCAACCACATCATCTGATTTAATTATTAAAGATCAATAACAGCTTTAAGAAAAGGCTTGGTTGAGCGTGGGTGCGCAGAGTCACCTCTTGGTTGCTTCCACTGGAACCACACTCTTGAGCTGATGAAGCAAGTTGACAGGAGCAGCGTAATGAGTTACAAGCAGCAAAGTTCTTGACTTCCCTTCTCTCCTGCCCAGATGGGGCGCGCTCACAAGCACCCGTGTTTTACAGGGAGGTAACCCAGGCAGTGTGCAAACACCAGCAGCTGCAGTCAGGAAAATGCTGCTTCAGCGTAGGGTTTGGGAGCAATTTTGTGTCAGCACTAACTGCTAAAAGCCACCAACTTTTAGCTTTCGTGGTACCTACCCAGCATTAATTCTGTGCGTTCCTGCTGATAAATCACTTTCTTCACAAATAGCTAACGTTATTTGGACTTGCTGTAGTTTCTTGTGAACTGTAAATGAATTTGGTTTTTTCAGTCTTACACTCCATGGTGACATTGTTCTTACGAAATCTGTGCTTAACCATTTCTGTAATCTGTTTTTATACTTTACTTTTTTGACCCTTTTATGAACATTTTCTCTGTGGATTCCCCACCCCCGCAAACACCCAAGCATTCTGAAAAATCGGAACACTTATTTCTACCCTTGTTACAAGGGAACATGTTTTCTTTACCCAAATGAACCAGCTGTTCGGGACTAAGAGTTTGCTTTGGAATTATTTGCTCACTTGCTAATGAATATGATCAAAAATTCAGTCTTACAAGTGATCATATAATAATTTGTTCCTAATGATGCTATCTTTAAATGTGGAATGTTTTGATGTCTCATTAGCTATTACAGCGTGATAATTTTCTGATACTACTTGTAAAATGCTGCTCAGGGAGAGCGAATTTTGTGAGAAATATGTCCTGAAATAATGTTGTGTTGTGGTTTGTTTTTCTTCTTTCAAAATTCAGACATACCAAGTCGACCTGAAGCCAAATGGGTCAGAAATCATGGTAACAAATGAAAACAAAAGGGAATACATTGAGTATGTATACATTTATGCAATTTATCCTGAGTGTAAGAAAGCACAGTTGTACTTGTCTTATAATCTACCCTACTGCAATTACTGTGGTTGGTACTACGCTAGATCATCAGAGATCCTTTTAAAAGAAGATTGTATTGTTAACATTGTTTATACCCTGATCCTCAGCAAGTTTGAATTTTAACCTTTACAGTGCTGTGAATTACACTAATCGGGGCAGTCTGTGGCATAGTAGGGAACCTATTTTCTCCATAGGTAGGCACGAGGAACATTCAAGGAGGGATGGGATTGCTCTGAATGAGAAATATCTGCATCTGAATTACTCAGTGAGAAGAAATGGCCTCTCTTGGATGCAGTATACTTTGTAATTTTATTTTCATTTTAAAGTAGGCATACCAATTTTGCCCACTTTCATGCCTGCCTCTGTCTGTTGCCTTAGTGCCTGGGGTAACTAGCTTTGCTTTGCAGATCTCCAGAGTAGCGTTGAAGTTCTACCCTAGGATTTGCAAGGTTTCCCATTAACTACTGGGTCGCAGAATACAAATGAGTGCAGCTTGAACACTAAACTGGATCTAGAAAAAAGAATGAAAATAGGATTTCTGTATAATTTATCAAGTTTGTATTTGCTTGCCATCATGGTCTTCATTCAGGGAAGAATTTGGGAAGCCTGTAAATGTTTAAGCGTTCCTCTAAGAGGAGAACTTTGTAGTTGTTTGTTAATTTCATTTGCAGTGCTGTGCTACAGTGATTTGGCTGTAATGGTGGAACAATAAGAGATTTCTACTTTTATGGGGGTTTTTTTCCATTACTTTGTGTGTAATATATTTGTACCATCAGCTCTTTATTTTTTCAGGTGCATCTTTTTCAGGTTTGAGATGCAAAATATTAGACATTACAAACTTTATTTTAATCTCTGTCATAGTGCAGAAATTAAAAGCACTTTGTAAGTATGCAGGCCAGAATTCAGAACTGAGTGAGGTTTACATCTGGGTAATTCTTTCATGGCTGGTTGCACTGTTTTTGTAACTTTAGAGTCAAGATGTATATGCTCTCATTTGGAGGTGATTAATGCAACTTAAAATTTTTCAAATATTTTCCCCTGTAATTCCATTACAATAGAACTATTCTAGTTGTACTTTAAAAACAAAACAAAAAGCCAGCCAAACAACACTCCCCCTGCCCCCAAACGGCAGGTGTAGTCACAAATGGGAGTTTATTTTTGCCTCTGTGTCTTTACATAACATTCAAGCAATGCATTCGCATGCACATGTAGTGCTTATGGGATATCAGGTAGATCATGAAGAACCATTGTCTAATAGAAGATCTGATGGTTGGTTTGCATTATTTTATAATGTAATACTTACTGCAGAAAAGAAGGAAAATAGATAAACTGTCTGAATTTAAGCATCATGAGAAAATCACACTAGGAATTTTCTAGTAATCATCAAATGACCAGTATCCGGTGCTGTAACACTTCCTTTGAAAATTCAGTTTATTTAACGCTGGCCAATATAATGGCAAAATAGAGTAAAGTAGATTGACTGCTTGGGTTTCCTGAAACCCCGCCTAGGAAATGTGCTTCTGCAGAGCCTGGCTCAGAGCGTGCCCTCCAGTGCAGCCATCACCCTGTCACCCTTCTCTGCTGCTTACACAGACCAGATCCATCATTTCAGTGTTGCTATCAAGAGCTGGCCAGATCTTTAAATTACATTCAACATTAAGCTTTCTCAGTTTTTCTGCCTACTAGAATGTAAAATAATAAATTTAACTCCTACTTGCTGGCATTTTTAATTAGTGCCTCTTCAAAGGTGAGACAATATTATAATTGCTATATTTATGCAAATTAGGAGTGAAACATGCTTCAGTAGGAAAGGCATTGGATTTCTAAAGCATTATTTTTTTCCTTTGATAGTGCAGGTCTTATTTATCTGTCTATTTATTTATAGGTAGGTTGGTTTATGTAACTACATCTGTTCTCAAATTTTGTGGACTTCATTGGGAATTATTAATTACTCAGAGCTCTGGAAGAACAAATGGCTAGTCATTTAAGTACCTAAAGCTAACAGTAAATACATCATCCAGAGTCTGGATTACAGCCTCATTTAGAAAGAAATAAAAGCAAGGTGCAGAATTTGTAGGCTGTTTCAATCCAAGGCAAGCTTTTTTGCCACGTTCATCCTTGAGTTAATCTCTGTAAGAACAAAAAGGTTAATATCAGACGACATGACAGTGTCACATTAAAAATTGTTGGTGATGTTGAAAAGTTTTAGCTAGAAAACATGGGAAGTATATGTGTAGGGTCTGTGCTGCACACTAATGTGAAAATACTCATGCAGTAACTTGTTTGTAGGTACTGGGGTTTTTGCAGCAATTCCATCAGTCACACAAAATAAATTTGAACAGTTAATAAGTTGTTCAGTTTCCTTAATATCAGAGTGTGGGTGGGAGATGGATGAAGCTGTGAGAAACTGAAACTACTAGGGTTGCTAACATCTCTGAATGTTTAGTTTGCAGTCTTCTAATGAGTGTGCTTATGTGGTTTTGTTTATCTGCTACAGCCTGGTCATCCAGTGGAGGTTTGTGAACAGAGTTCAGAAACAAATGAATGCGTTTTTGGAGGTAAGGTTCTTTAGCTGCCTTTTTGTCCCAGAAAATATTTTTATTTTTTATGCAGACTTTTTACACTTCAGTCAGTGTCTGTGTTAAGGAAGTAGGGAGCTTTGCATAACCACAAGAGTTCTGGAATACTTAGGGTTTAGGATTTTACAGTTTTACCTTGTAGTAAAATAGATAATCTTTCCCTTATAAGGTCATTCTCTTTAAAGCTTAAATTATTTGAGCTTGAAGTAATTTAGCGATTGATTTTTTTAAATTAGGGACTTGTACTTCAGGTAACTGAGTCTTTCATTCTCAAAACCCTTCTCCTGTCATTTACTTTGGTTCCCTGAAGCCAAAGATCCTGTTAGATAAAAACTTAATTTTATGTGGTATGCAAACTTTAACTTTGCTTTCTTTCAGGGATTCACAGAACTTCTTCCTATTGATCTGATTAAAATTTTTGATGAAAATGAACTAGAGGTGAGTTTTATTGCTGTCCAGAGACAACAGATCAGTCATGTTCACCGCAGAAGGATGTGTTATCAGCCTAGAACATAAGTCATCACTTACAAAAAGTGAATTTGCAGACAAAGGTGTTTTGCCTGTAGTAGGACATGAGATTTTTCTCCCTGATGAATAAATCTCTTGATCATATAAATTATTCAAAACAGTGAGGTAGGTAAGTAGCTTACTGAATTAATGCCATTGTGCCTATACCAGTCATATTTTTAGCAAAATAAATAACATAAAAGGTGCTGTCACGATGCATACATACATTGTAGTGTATGGTGTTTCTCCAGTAAAATGAAATGTTTTTGAGAATTCTCCTAAAGAGAAGCTCAAAGTCTCCTTTATGTTTGCATTTACATTTGCACAGCTTAGCTGTTCACAAGGTCAGACGACAGAGGGAAAGCATAACCCTGTTTTTCTGATGAAGTGCACGCAATAACCCAATGCCATCTTCAATTAATGCCATAACAATTTACTTCCCTGTGCAGTTACTGATGTGTGGCCTTGGCGATGTTGATGTTAATGACTGGAGGCAACATACGATCTACAAAAATGGTTACTGCCCAAATCATCCTGTTATCCAGTGGTTTTGGAAGGTAAGATTGTTTTACCACACCTGGCTTCTCTGACTTCCTAAAAGTGAAAGTTTCTGTACTGTTTTGTGGAGTCAGTTAGGGAATCTTTTTTTCTTCATGCAAACTACTGAAAAATACATCTGTGCATGTTGGAAATGACAACTGCGGTGCTCAAGAGAGACCATACTAGAAATAGACCCAAGACACGAGGTTGAATCTTTGGTTTTAGGTGAAGTGCCTTGCAGTATTTGTGAAGTAAAATAGTTTTATGAAAAGCACATCTGTATGTCCCCAGAAAAAACACATAAATGCTTCTTCCCATAATAGCTGTAGATTTTCCAAAGGGACGTCTTTTTCTTAAAAATACAGGAATCTCGCAGCTTTGTGTATGCACTTCAAACTTTGCTTCCGGGTTTCTTACATCATCTCCGTGGCCACAGCTGGTCTACATGAGGAGCAGTACTTGTAGCCATCCAGGCTTGACTGGGAGGTCCTGCTGTAGCACAGCGCTGACCTCATTCTCTGCGAGCCTTTTGCATCAGTCTCATTTTCAGGGTATGTTTGCGGTGGCAGTGCTCCCTTGTGCCCCTGCCTCAGGGCAGGTCTTGCAGGGGAACCAATCTGGAGCTGCTGGGAGCTGCCAGGGCAGTGTCACACTGCTGCAGCCCAGTGACAGCTGGGAAGGGATGCTCCCTAGTTCACCAGGGAAAACCTGCTGTGTGACCTGTATCACATTTTTCTGTTACATGCCTATTGCAGCCTAATACAAATAGATCCTTTACTCAGTTTTTAACAGTGACCTCTACGGCTGTGGCACTGAAAAGATAGTGACTGTGTGTCTTTGTCAACAGGCCGTTTTACTGATGGATGCTGAAAAACGGATTAGATTGCTGCAGTTTGTTACTGGGACATCACGTGTGCCTATGAACGGATTTGCTGAACTTTACGGTGAGCCTCCTTCCAGCTGCTCGCAGGTTATACTCACCGCTGGCACAGCCACACAGCTTCTGTGTGTTCATTTAACCTGGACACAACTGAAATGTAGCCACAGCCAGCCTTTGGCAGACTGATGCAGACAGGCGTTTGTATACTATGGCTGTTGTGCAGATGCTCTCCTAGCTCCCAGAGGAGAAGTTTAAGGCTGGCAACAGGAATAATATTCATGGTAAGAAGAGCAGAACACATGTTTAACCAAACACTTTGATTATTAATTGTTAATGTCTGAACTTCTTTTGCTTTACACATACTCTACACAAAGGTGGTTAGATAAACAGAACAAGCTAACTAGCTGGGCCTGGAAATAACCACATTCCTGTTTGCTTTAATTAAAACTACATTAAGGGAGTTTGTACCAGGGGTGTGGTTCCAGTTGAAAAATCTAGCCTACAGTTTATGCAAATATTTAATGTTAAAAATAATAGTTAGGTGGTCTCTGTAGTGTCAAGCAACTTATATTTCATGTGATTCTCATTTTCAACCAGGTTCAAATGGTCCTCAGCTGTTTACAATAGAGCAATGGGGAAGTCCTGATAAATTGCCTAGAGCTCACACATGGTAAGTCATAAAAACATAAAATGACATAGCTTTACTGCCAAGAAAGGGGGGGGAACTGATGACCATGCTTCTCTCTAACAGACTTTAGCTTTGGATCACTATTCTGTACTAAAATGTTTTCCTTAAAACACAACACCACAAAACCAAACCAAAACACATTCCAAAAATCAACCCGTTCTCTTTACATTTCAGTTATCTGTTAGGTTTTGCAGGACCTTTTCACAACCTCCTTTCGGATGTTTCTTTTTTCCCCCGGAGGGCAGAGTCTGTCCCATCACTTCCGAACACCTTTGCCAAGTCTTGGGAAAGCAGCCTTTGGCAAAGATGAAATTTTTTCAATCACCTAAATGTGGTGGTGGGTTCTGTTGGCTTTTTTCCTTTCCCAAGTGGTTTTTAGCGAATTCCCACTTCCAGCTCTGAAGGGAAAGCAGGCACACAGTTACTTCTGAAAGCTCGCTTTGGTCTGGGCAGGGGTGGTTTCATGTGCTGCATATGGGGAACATGAGCAGTAGTGGGGCTTGCCAAGGACATGGTGGAGGTTGCCCCCATTTGGACAATACAACGCATTCTCTATTAGGCCCCCACAGTATTTCACCTTTTCTCTTTCAGTAAAATCATGTGTGTTTTTCAATGGACTATTAAACAATTCTTCTCCTTCTAAATTTCAGCTTTAATCGCCTAGACTTACCTCTTTATGAATCTTTTGAAGATTTGCGAGAGAAGCTCCTCATGGCAGTTGAAAATGCTCAAGGATTTGAAGGAGTGGATTAAACATTGACCTTTTTTCCCCCCCTTCAAGCAAGTTCTGCTTGCACTTTTGCATTGGCCTGATGGACGCCACATGACTATGGCAGAGCAGTTGCTCAGCGTTGGTTCATGAAGCAAACCTCTCAATGGTGCAGTTGCCTGAATCCAGAAGTTTGAACTGTCATCTGTGGGTGGCTTTTCTGATGTTTCCACAGCAGGTTATCAGCTGCGTAACATGAACTGATCACATTTCAGCAGGACTTACTCTATTTATGTTGTGCCTCTGTAGGCAAAGCCCTTAATAAATATTTTACATAATTTCTAATGACAATGAATGGAATTAATCGTTTTACAGGTATAGTATTACAACTCATGTTTACTTCTTAATTTAGACATTTTCAGATTTCATTACAATTAAATATCATATACTTGGAGAAAGGAGCATTTTTCTTAATTTCATACCAGACTTTATGCCACTGTCATTTTTTCAAAGCACATTTTGAGCCTTGTGTTCCCAAACCATTAAGGAAGTAGGAAAAAGCTGTGTTGGAAACTTCCTCTACATGGGCTATATATTGAGAGCAACTCTTTTCATTGAGCACATAAATATTTTTCTGTATCCAGAAGTACGGACTGGATGTTGCATTTTTGTATAAATATTAGAATAGTTACAATTCAAGGGAGAATCATAACATACATAGCATGCTAAATCTCATGTTCAGTAAAGAAATTGCCTCATTACTGGTAATACTTACATGTACTATAAAGCATTTTGGGGTAGGGTTGGCATTAATTGTTTTAGGAGAATATGCTTAACCCTGTCATTATCTTTGTATAGTGATTCTTTTATTATCCTTTATTCTACTGTTTGCAACTGAGGCATTTTGAATGAAACCTGGCACTATGGAAAACAGATCTGTTTTGTCGCCTATTTGTATGTGTTTGCTAATGATATCTAAATAACAATATTTTGTTTGTTTCTAACTGCACCAACTCTAAAGGCACCTTATGTAACACAGCAGTCGTATCTGTTTTTTTATCATAAACATTAAGGCGATCATATTCCTTCTCACTGCACGTCTTTCTGGTGCAATATCTATCCAGTGTGAATTTGGCTGATGATGTATTAAAAAAAAATACACACAACACAAAACCACCAGCTGTAGAGCTGAGCCTGCAGACTTGTTCCTCAGCAATTGTTTTTGTGATTTATTTTTTACTTAATCACAAAGATTTAACAATTAATTAGATAGCAGTGTATATTACCTATGACATGTTGCATGCTTAAACTATGTCTGAGTTGCATCTCTTCTTGTGACTGATTAAAAGTGAAAGATTTGTATTTGATCCACTGAAGTTAAATGGTTACAGCGCTACTAGAGTAGGTCTGAGGGTACAGCTTAGTTTTCTAAGTTTTGCCCATGTACTTACCTGTAGAAAGGCTGTTTCCCCAAGAACCCATTTAATGCTTACAAAGCAGGGTGACACCACATGCCAAAACGAAGTCTCACCCCATTGCCAACAGCTTGCATAGCCCTGCCCTTACCCTCAAGCACAAGTGCTGTTGGCAGCTGAGAACCAGCAGCTGTAACACAACAATACTTCACCTGGAAAGAAGCCTGAACCCTAATAACATTCAGGAAATTGTTGTGTGCTAGCAAAAAGTCTGACAAGCTAACAGATGCATGAAGAACGTTATTTTCTTATTTGAACACAGGTTAAGATTCATTTTCTATTAAATAAGTTTCCTGATTTTCCCTTCTGACCTGTTATGTTTGATGAGCAAGCTTGGCCATGAGGAAGCAGACTGGATGTGAGCCAGAGGGATGCTGTTCTGATGGTTTTGGCTGTGGCCAGGAGTGTGGGGCAGGTGGGGAGAACAAGGTAACTCCAGGTATTTCCACCAAGCTCCTGTATGTTAACATGGGCTCCCTTGAGGGAAGCATCGTACTCCAGAATTTGTTTTCTTTCTGCCTTAACCTGGAGGATTTCTGGTGTGGTTGGAGGCTCTGTTCATATCCGTTGCCATCTGTCAGAACATCTGCTCTCTGCTGTGCTCTTAACATAAAGCCATAGTGCTGCTACTAAGAGCCTAAGCTAGGTTCCCAACTTTCCATCTAGGAGCTCCAGCTGAAGGAATCTTTCCAGGAAAAAAGGTAGCTAAACGTAATTTACTTTACTTAAAACATCTAAAGCACAAAACAACTAACACTCCAGTGGGACTTGTACCAGAGCATTGTGCCTTTCATATACTGACAGTTTAGCCCATTCACCACAAAATGGCCCAACGGTATTTTAAAAGGTTCTGATTTGGCTACGGTTTTTTGGTTAATAAATGCTAACCATAAAGATGGTAGCTAAACCATTACTTGTTTGCTCTTTAAGAAGCCTTAAGGGAAACAATTCATAAAAAATTTTAGTCACAAGACAGAGCACGGGGTCTGCAGCTGTCACTGCCTGTTCACTTGAAGGCTTATAGATCTGTGCTTGTAAGGCTGCAGCTAATGTACACCATGCTGATACCATTAACTCTCGCTTGCATGCCTAGCTGCTGGAAACTGCTGCTTTTTCTCTTTCAGTCCAAAAGTAACAAAAAAACCCCAAAACCTCTGTTACCACAAGATTTATCTTCTCTCTCATGCTGACCCCTCTCTGAATTCTGAGCAAAAGGAGCACGAGTGCCATGCTAGCCTGACACATGCTGATGAATCAGCAGCAGCTACCACCTGTCCTGCATCCCAAGGGATGCACCACAGTTGATGTGTGCTCAGCCCTGGCCATCATGACCACAGCGTTCAGCAGTAATCTATTCCTGATGCCTTGGGTGAAGCACTCTACGTGACCCTACCACACCAGGAATTGTGAAATATTTTTGTGATACTGTGAAATAGGGAGCCAGGGAGGGGAAGCTAGATAGTTAAGATCACACTTCAAAGGGTTAAAGATAAGTGATCATACTCATGTGATTACAAGGGCTGATTATCAGTACATGTAGAAAAAAAAAAAAAAGTAGATTACCAGATTGGACTTCTTAAAATGAACATTAATTTTCTTAGCTTTTTAAATAAAAACTCGTCTGTAAAATTACAACAACAAAAAAAAAAACCCTGCAGTCCTCACCCATCTGTTACAATGACACACTAAGTAACATGTATTTTAAATGCATGGGAAACAGGAAACTAGAATCTAACCATATTCCCATTCTGTACTCATTGGGTCTGTCACAGCACGCCTGTTAGATACAGTCACCATCAGTGCAAACCGCATGCAGTTGTATGTCAGTCCATGCACGCTGCTAATGAGCTGTTTGTCCACATTTATCCTCCACATATATGGAAAGGGAAAAAAACCCCAGCATGTTATTTTCACATAGACCTTGCTTTTTTTGTCCCCTTAGTTTTTTAGTGTGCAGCTGTAAAAATACACACACTATGCATCGACATACAATAGTACATGTGTTGCATTTTTTATACTCTAATCCATTCTATCAGATTTAGAGAGGCTGGTGAACCATCTGTCTCCATGGCAGGTGTTACAACCATGCAATAGTGTACAGGTTATGATTCTCAAAACCCAAAGGGAAAACTCCAGAAAAAGTTGTTGCTACATTTTGTGTTTGTGAACATAAATTTTAATAATCCCAGTTTTAAATTTGATTTAATATTTCCAAACACACAAAAATGTCAAGCGCTCCAGATTAAAAAAAACCACACAACCACACAGCATGAATTTAAAATTGCTTTATATTAGAAGGCTATTCAAAATTATGCTAAAACACCTTAAAATTTATTTTTAAAGTACTAATTATAAATAATGCTCATTTTCACAACTATACAGCTTTAAACTGTGGTTGGATTCGATATACTGTAGGGAAGGATTTGTTTATGGACAAAAGTAATTTTTTCCATTTATTGTCTGAGGAGCAGTGAAAGAAATTGTAGTTTGTTTTCCTGACAGCAAAAGCTCAATGTGACAAAATGAAGTAGCTGTAATGAAATGATGCAACTTAATTAAATATTTAATAAAGAATTATGGAAGCTACAGCATTTTATACTTCAAATATATTTTTGGTCTAACTGAAGCTTTGTTTTATTTTGTTAAAAAAAAAAAAACAAAAAAAACCCCACACACCACACAAAACTGCAGTCAGGTCACAGTTTGCAGGAGGGCTTTCACACCCCGAGACATGGTTTGGGGAGCCTGTGTGCACTCACATCTGTATCCAATTTATTTTTTAGTGATTAAACACACAATCCACATATTTCAACCTCTGTAAAAGTGGCTCCCAAATTTTCCCCCATGATTCTCCCTATGTTCATGGAACAGGAATGTGTTTAATGTTTTCAGCTGAATAAGAACATAGCCCTGAGAGAAGTTTACAGTGGATGGTAGTCAATGGTGCACCACCACCTTCAGAAGGCACCATTCAAGATAAATTTTGTCTATAAAGGATTTGAACAATTAATACAAGCTTAGCAATTATGCAGTGTTCTCTGAAGAAGTGTCATTAGGTAAATTACAAAAATTGCACCTCTTCCAATTTCTTAATGGTATCTCCTGTGTTCAGTCATCATTCCTAATACAAGAACTGCAATACTCCATCAGACTTCCATGAGAAGCTCTTGAATTATCCAATTCTGCAGTGACCAAAGCAGCACGTTTACAAACCTTTCCTAAGCCATATCCAAAATAAGTATGAATGTCCTATCATTTTTATTGCATATTTTTTGTTTACATCAGAATTTTCAGCAGCCCACAATAACATGACTACAAACTAAATGCCCTACTTGCAACAAACTCAACGTTTGGTTTAACAATCCATGTCTAGGTGGTGTTAAATTTTTCAGTGTTACAATTCTGAAGATGTAGTACTAAGAACAAGGACTTACTAACAGCAATGGAACTAATGTTGCCTTTTCTGTTAATCAGTGTGAATGCCAAACTTGGAAAAACCCACAAAACAAAAACCACAAAAAGCAAACTCACACACAAAAAAAATCCCAAACCTAACCAAATTAAAAAAAAAAAACAACCCAGAAAAAACCCACAAAAGCCACCACAAGTCATATTTCAGGCTTAGCAGTTCACTTTAGGAATATAGTATGTTCCTCCTCCTCAGCTAACATAAGTGCTTAAGAGAGTTGCAGATGGACTGTATTACCTGTTAGTCTTAAATATAGATTCAGTATGTAACATTGTATCCTGACTTCTGAGCCTACATAAAGTCACAGCCTACATGCAACCTTGATCTGACTTGCACTAACACGCATCGCAGGTCATGTAGCATACTCCTGCAGCTACCCTCGGCCACAGTTTGCTTAAAAAAGGAAGGGGGAAGAGGGGAAAAAAAAAAAAAAAAAAAAAGGTACGCCACCACCCTCATGCACACAGAGCGCACAGTCCTCTAAAGTGGGGATCCAGGAACAGGAGGAGGAACCAGGGCGGCCAAGGTAACTAGGCAAAAACAAACTGTCTTCATGCAACCCAGGAATGCCACCTGCCATCAGAAATCCTGCTCAGCTTCTCCATAGATGGGAATACCCATCTCGAGGAGCTCACTAATGATGCCATATGACCCCTTAAAGGACACCAAACTCCTAGTGACTCAGCTTTGCAACAGTTATTTTGTGTATGTGTGTGCTGTTGTGGTACATGCCAACTTGCAATTGCAGCATGACTTACTCTGCTGCCTTAATGCACCAGTCTCTTTACTGTTCAGCTGTATCAACAACACAGAGCAGCAACTCATTTATTTTGTATAAACTTTATTCATGCCTATCTGTATTCTCCCCTGGGCACCCACCAGTTTCTGAAAGGACTGCCCATTTCCTCCCCTTTCTTCAAGCTTCCACCTCTTCCCGAGCTACAGCAGCCAGGTGACGTGTTTCAAAGTTAATCCTATCAGCTAATATTGCAGCCTCCCACTTGCTGAAACCAACTCCTTTATGTGAGCAAACATCCTTTTACCGTAAAGTGGCAAACTGCATAATGCTGAAACAGGATTAACCAGCACTTTACAAAACCACCTTGACATACACATCTCCAATACCTATATGTGTATTAATTTTTTGGCATAGTTACATCCAGTAGGTTTCAAGAAAAAAAAAAATCACCGCAAAAAACAAATACAGCAATTCCATTTGTGTTTCCAATTGGAAATGAAAAATAAATTGTGGCAAGGTAGTGTTCTAAGTGGTTCAAGAATGTGCAAACCCTTACTATATGCCATTTGTATATGGGTAGGAAGGTTTTGTTGCCTTTGAAAAACAAGCAAACAAACAAACCCTACACCAAACCCATTCTGTACCTTCACATCCCGAATCCATGCCTGTCTATCAGCAATGCTCAGCAGCCACCCGAAGGAGACGCTGCAGTAACTGCATTAGCAGTGAACGCTGGTGCATATTGCCAGCCCTGAAACCGAGTTGCTTCCTACCCTGACATTTTCTACTCCTGTCAAGGGAAAAAATCCTATGCTATACAAACTAATTCCTCGTCTTTTTTTTAAGCTTGCTCTCATTAATAAGAACAGCCATACCTGATCAAAATAAAGGTCCAGCTGGACAAGTATCTGATTTGCAGATTCTGCCAAAACAGCTTAAGAGCGGGGCAAATACTAGTGCTTACACCAAATGCATTTTCAAACACGAGTGTAGTAGGTCCTCGAGCTGCACATCAGCGGTGATGGCTTCTTTTTCTTTGCATATAAACAGCTGTATAATTTACTTGTGGGGGTTTTTAAATAAATAGGTTCTGGTGTCATGGGAAACTCCAGTATTTATAGCTCCTTCAGCACAGCATCTGTGATCATACTGAGTGTGAAGGAGTTTCTCCCTCTGCTTTGAGCCCAATGCCTCTTATCTGATACACGTTCATCCTTGTGTTCCTTAGACACCTCTACCCTGCTTGCTATCTCTGTGTATATGGTCCAGAGGCCTCTGGTTTCCTTCACTGGCCTCAGCTTCCAACCCAGAATGTTTTCAGGGCAACAATTCCTACAGGCTCAGGTGGATGCCAGCCCAGGCTCTTAATGCTCCCCAGCACCTCACCCAATGCCTCTCAAGTCAAGGTTGCCTGTAGGCCCATGGCATGAAAGCCTGATGTGAACAGCCTCTGGAGCTGGATCCCCTCACATGGAAACTGGTCCTACAGTGCTCCAGGACCCAACCAAGGGGAGATAAAACCAACAAGAAGTACAGTCACATTTAGATCACTGGCAACAACCTGAACACCAAGTCCATAAACTCTGCAGGCTGGCAAAGAATTTCTGCTAATGTTTGGAATTTCCTACTGCAATACTGGTGCAAGACACCCTCCACAGTGTAGCGGGGGGGGCGCGCAGAAAAAGGACACAGGAGTGTCAAAGACAGCATCAGGAACCCACTGCCACTATGGCATTAAGTCTTTATAGCACAGCTTCGTTACATTCACCCTGCAGAACAGTGGGGTGCATAGACCTTACAACTAGTGTACACTAAAGCCCAGAAATTCATTATGTACATTATGACATTAATTAGGTAGGGATAACACAGTAGAGCAATTGTCCATGCAAGAATTACAATTATTGTTGAAGAATTCATAATAACTATATTTAATGAGTAATTGGGCATTGAAAACCTACTGGCAACCACAAAATGCTGAAATACCTTTTAAATAAAGTGTGACCCACACCTGTTTCTCAGAGCCAACCTCTGCTCCAGCAATCTTTAGTATTTTAAGCCCAGCTGAATTAAAAACTGAATTTTATGCCCTCTTTTTTCCCCCCTCCCCAAGGTTGACTCTACATAAAACCCAGTATCATTTACATTCCAGCATCATACTGTCATGAGGAAATGCGCAGTGTTTGCTATGGCAACCCAACAGGAAATGCTTGTTTCAAAACATCTCCAATACAAGGATCATAAAGATAAATAACCTCTCGATAACTACCATTATTTTCCCCAGCTTTTGATTGAGAGCCTTGTTCAAATTCAATTTAGTCTTGCTCAAATGCACCTGCTATTTTCACCCAACTTATTTTCTGCAGTTGCTGTGGCCATTTCATTAGCTTGACAGATTAGACTCTTAAGTTTAAAGTGTAATAGAATATAAACTTGATATATACACTGTTCTAAATCTGTTGTAATGAATATTTCTTTCACCCTGTCATATCTCAACTTTACTAATAAGAAGGTTTTTTACTTTAAATTTAATCTTTACCTAGCTTTTAGATGCTCAGACCTGATAAAATTGAAACTATTTTTTGGTCAGAGGAGGTCATTCTCCTTCCCTACTCTGCTCTGGTGAGACCTCATCTAGAGCTTGTGTCCAGCTCTGGGGTCCCCAGCGCAAGACAGAAGAGGATCTGTTGAGGCAGGTCCAGAGGCAGCCACAGAAACGATCCAAGGGCTGGAACACCTCCCCAGAGAAGGCAGGCTGGGAGAGTTAGGGTTGTTCAGCCAGAAGGCGGCTCCAGGAAGATCTTATAGTGGCTTTTCAGTACATAAAGGGGCCGACAGGAAAGCTGGAGAGGGACTTTTCACAAGGGCATATAGTGACAGGAACAAGGGATGATTATTTTAAACTGAAGGAGGGCAGATTTAGATTGGACATAAGGAAGAAATGTCTTACTGCAAGGGTGATGAGGCACTGGCACCAGCTGCCCAGAGCAGGTGTGGGTGCCCCATCCCCGGCAGTGCCCAAGGCCAGGCTGGGGCTCAGAGCCACCTGGGCTGAAGGGAGGTGGCCCTGCCCATGGCAGGGGGTGGCCCGGGGGGGCTTTTAAAGTCCCTTCCAACCCAAACCCTTCTGTGATTCTGTGGTTCTATGACTTTAATATGGCAAGGTTGATCTTACAGAGTGCTGAATGCACTCACTCTCAGCTAACAAAAAATTTAGATGTAATGCACATTTACACAGCAGAGTAAGCAATAATCACCGCCTCAAACTAGTGCAAGTGACTCAGGGAGCAAAGTCACAGTAACATGCAAAGATTTGAATTTAACCTTTGTACTCTGGTTTCCAGTATTTTACATGCAGTCTTGCCAGCTTAAGCTAGCACAGATGTGACTCTACAACTTATAACCACAACTTCATTTTGGCTGCCTACATGCAGAAACAGGAAGGACAAACCTGAGGCTTCTGCTTGTTCTACTGATTTGGACTAACTACTTGCTCCATTTTGTCACTGTTTCAGGCTCAGTATGTACTGCTATGTTTCTGGGTATGTACACATCTCTGTGCCACAGAGGTTTTCTGTATGGGCTTCAGAGCTTTCCTCCAAGTTGTGGAGCTGTGGTAAACTCAATTTTTATTCTACAGACCTCTATCACTAGTGGATTAGCTAGAGGACATGACCTCCCCATGAAATCAGTTTTTAAACAAAAAGTAAACTTTGAACCTTGAACTAAAAAGTTAAAGGATAACAGAGATGGACACTAAATCAATATTTGACAAATATTAGTTGTGTGCAGTAGACAGATGCTTCTCTGCTGTATCCCTAAAAATGTCAGTATGCAGATGCAGAAAATATTTAGTTTTAAGGGTTTCTTTACACAGGACAAAACCCAGACTTTGAAGCAGCTAGAGGTTAATATTTTGTACAATCTAGGAAATTCTACTCCATCTGGAGTTCAGGGACTTGAAGGCTACTTGTTCCCACAACTGACAACATTTTTCCCTACCATCCCAGTAATTTCCTTCACTTCTGTGAACAACAGCTTTTAAGAAAATAGTAAAATATTACAGTTCTACTTCCTAGTCAAGCATGCAGATGGCTCACTGCCTCTATTTAATAATGAAGAGAAATTGTGATTACACATTATCTCAATGTCTTGTTACAACATGCACATCTTGGACTCAACATTTCCCAATTGTGCCCCTAGGTTGGGGGGGGGGGGGGGAGTAAAAATAGGAGCATGCAGTCCAAATTATGAATTCTTTTTTCCCCCTTTATAAACGACTTTTTTATTTGACAGCAAGGCAGGAAACATATCCTTGTCTCTCTGCCTTTTATTTGTAACAACAGTACCAACCCCAATACAAGAGTTTGCAGATCATTCAATACTCAAGAAGAATGAATACCCAAGACAGAAAGGTAGGTAGTGCTACATTACAAGGAAGCAGCCCAAGACAAATCAAAGTGTTCCTCAGAAACAACCTAGATTTAGCAAATGCTCTCCTGGCCTACAAGTGAGCAGTGGCACTGTACCAGAAGAATACAAACCAGAACAGTTTAAGTGCAGGTGCAAAGGTTCTATGATTATCTGCTGTTAACAGCTACAATTTGGTGGTATACTGACGTAGAAAACAACTGGTAAGAACACTAGCAAGATGAAAACACTATCTTTAGAATTTTGGAGTCTGAATTCTCAGAAAAATGGAGATGCTGATGTACTGTTTGTTAAGAAAACCTTTTATGATGAACTGCCACCAGCATTGTAGTTCTTTCAGTCACTTTTAGAACACAGAGAAATGAATCAGGACCTGAGCACAAAGAGACCAATACTAAAGGGAGTCAGTATCAGTTCTTCCAAACCAGAAATCTGAACCTGAATTTGAATCTCTCCCAATGTGGATTTCTGGAAGCAAGACTTTGCTTCACCTCCAACTTAGATGGAAAATAATGAAAAAAAAACCCAACCTGCTTCCCAAGGAATTTTTAACAGCAGCTTTTTTGTGTCTTAGCCTCTCTCAGGTCTTGAATGCAGAATCCAGAAAACTCAGAGCAGATCCAGTTCCCAAATATCTGGCATCTCATGCATTCACAGAGCAAATCAAATCCCTGAAATATGTTCTGTTGATACATAATATGTATTAATATTTTTACCATAAGCATTATAGATTTGAGAAGTATACCTTCATCATCTCAATTACTGCTTCTTAACTACAAAGTTCTTATTTGTTGCATGGCAAACAGTCTTCCAACAGCATCAGTACAAGTAACTTTTTTCTTTCTGGTGATAAAAGCATAATTTTTCACCCCCAGTGGCTGCATGAAGCAGTAAACACAGAGCCAGGCTTGGCTCAGAGTAATACTGATGGGAACATTCCTCCCAATTTCATTCCAAAGATCTATTTTCTTAACACTACCTTACACAGCTTTCACTTAGCTCTACAAGAAAAGGGACGAAGAAACATCCACTCCTGAACTTCTTTTAGTTCTCGTTCACAAATTCTGAACATACTGCATCTCTTACTCTCGGTCCTTTGTTCACACAATAAGCAACTATCAAAACCAAGTCTATCACTAATATCTAAACTCACAGGAAAAGAAACAATGGACAGAAGCAATTCAAAGCACTTCAGAGGCATTCATATCCACCAGTTTTGGAAGTGACAGTTTCTTACATTTTGTATTGAATGACAGTTCAATCTATGGCAATTTCTATGACAATATTTCCAGCATGTGTCCATCATGCATTTTTTGCCCAGATAAAGAAACCAGGCATCATAAGACAGTATTAGGGTGTGAAGAATGATGGAAGAACTTGTCAGACTGCTAGTATAAATAGCAGTCCACATCAAGCTGCTAGGGAAACAAACACAATCTTCAGGGGAGTCAGAGGTCTTTCTACACCTACTGCATGCACAAGGAAGGGTTACCTGAGAAAATCCAGAACATGTTAAGACTTAACAATATCTAACATCAACAGAAGACCAGCATGAGTGGCATTTAACAGAGAGAACTTTAAAGTTAATCTGCAGAACGAACTGTCATCAGGTTTTCCTGTTGAACAGTTACTAATAAAAAAAAAACCCACACCTTTTCTTTCCTTTTTTCTTTTTTGCCTCTAAGGCTGATGCATATATACACACCCATATCACCTTTTATCTTGCCACTGGCATCTGTTTAAATAGCTTTGAGCACATCTGTCCATATCCTGAAGGACAGGAGTCCAATGACCAGTCAGTCAGTTCATCTGGTCGCCTACTAAGTAGCTTGTTTGTTCCTGGCTATCAGTTTCTATTGGCAGACCAAAAAGGGGGGTGGGAGGGTAACAATGCACAAAAAATTCAAGCCAATGATTCAGCAACGTGAAATGTGAATTATATCCTAAAACACATTGAAAAGCCTGCTATAGATCCTCAAGAAACTCCTAGAGACAAAACTGACAACTACTGCCTCCATTTTATTTTCTCTCCTATAGCTTGATATTTGGTTATATGAAGACTTCCCTTTTTACCCCGTAAACTTCAGTTCTAACAGATTCTTAAAGATCTCTTGCAAATGCAAAAAGCCCCATATTAAGCCAACTTCCCTTCTCTGAATGCCATGGCATCCTTCAGATTCAGGATGCATGATTTTCTCCATACAAAAGCATTTCAGCTCTTTCCCAGCATCATACTTATTTTGTTGTTGGTTTTGCACTAACTTACATACTTCATTATAGTCCGTCAGACATGACATAAGCTAGGTACATAAATCCAGTCACAAGGTACAGCTAACAATGGAAAAAGTCTAAGTCTGAATGGTCACACCACCAGTTTTAATAGGCTAATCAAAGGAACTTATTAAAATGGTCACACATAGAACACAAGGCCCTCTGGATTGAAAAAAATCTGTCCTTAAAATAGCTGAATTAAAGATACAGACAGAATGTTGATTTTTATTAAAAATTAAGGACTTATTCCAATACCCATCACTTGCAATTTGCACCACTTCAATAGGTGCTGGATCAGAGAACTTGAATAAGCAATACACAGGACCCTTTACTAGTCTGTGCTGCTTCCTCCTGTTCTCAGGCTCCCAAACATAGTATTGGAAAGCTGGATTTAAAAAAAAACAAACACACAGCCAACCAACCAAAACATCATGCAAATAAAAAGTATAGTAATTTTAAATAACAATTAAAAACCCACATTTTTAAATTCAAAATGCAATATTCATGCCAGCTTTCAAGAATTAGACAAAAATGCAGTTACAAATTAAGTAGAAGCTTTTTTAGATGTGAAATATTTTGTCAAGTGATTAATTTCAGGAAAATTGTATTTGAAGAAAGCCTCACTCTTTGGGGCAAAGGCGATTCAGCCAGTTCTAGTAAACTGATGGTTGACACTGCCTGGCTTAAGAGATAACTATATCCCATGCTGCTTCTGACAGATAAAGTTATTCATCTTTATACTGTTCAACAAAATCCTTCAATTCATACAATAAGTCTGATGCAATAGTACATACTGGGTGAAACCCAGGCCCTATGGAAATCATCAGGAATTCTTCTGCCAGTGGTGCTGTCACAGGGGTTTTCCCCAGAACATTCACAAATTTCTACAGCAACCTAGGCCACAACAACCGGTTACAATTCTCTTCACACCCCACATGCTCTGCTGTGATACAGCCAGATCCTGTCTCAGATGCATTAGGACCAGGAGCCTCTGGCCAGTCCCTCAGTCTCTGGCACTTCCCCATTACACTTCCTGAGCCCTTCTGCAATACCTGGTACTCTTAAATCTGTCACTCCCAAAGAATCACTGTAAACCACAGCAGTGCCAATGGGTTTGAGAAAAAGGTGTGGACAGCCCAAGACATTTCCCCCCACTGCCTTCAATTTTTAAAACTTGCATGATCCGTTATTTGTAAAGTCCTTGCGGTCTGTCCTAGAAGTGAGACATGCTGTCCTCCAGACTATTTTGCTACTGTGGGCACATAACAGTCTGAGATAGATCTGAGAAAAGTTGTAAGAGTAGAATTTTTCCCTTTCAATGTCTTTTAAGACATTAACGGTGAAAATACAAATTACTTGCTTCTCTGTCAGTATTCCTCAGATTTTGAAATAAGCCTTAAAGTAACTTCAGAAAATTGAGTGTGTGATATCCTAATTACTACTTCTGATCTTCCTTTTAATCAGTTTTTACTAATAATTATGCCATTTGACATTTCCTCTTCTATGGTCTCTAGAAAGCAGTATCACTACTCGTATTATGGTGGTGCCAAGGCACCTCCTAAACAAGTAAAATAAAGGAAAAAACCAATGCTGATAGTTGCTTCAACTATTTTTCACCTGCTTCTGGTTTGATGACATCACTTACAAAGAGCTCTTTGTAAACTTCCTCAAGCCCAAGTATAAACTTTTACTCTTCTCAAAGCCTCTGTGGCCAAGCCTCACACTAACTATCCACTCTCATCCCACACGGAAACATCAGTTCTATCTACCACTTAGAAAGGGAACCATCACCTGCTAGTTCAGTTTTTAATGAAATGCTTTCATTCTTTCACAACAGATAGTTGGTTTTTGAGAGTACTGATTTATTAGCAGCCTTCAAAATCCTCTGTATTGTCTCCTTCATGAAGCTACAAAAATAAACAAACAAACCCACCCAGAATAAATAAAAATAACTCACAAAACCAACCCAAATCCCACAACACACACTAGCAGCCCATCTGCTTTGGTATTTAAAAGAATGCAAAAATCTCCTCGTTTCCTCATGTTTCTTCATTAAGCTCTCATTCATCTTTTACTAAAACTGTAAACACCTTATGGAAGAATCAGCCATTTTCACTGCATGCACTTCAGACATTCTGGTTGTTCAATCAGCAAGCAGAAGAACAGTAGCCATTGCTACCCGCCCACAACACTGACAGTCTTGCAGAACACAGCACACAGTTCCTGATCACCTGGGCCTTTTAGCCACTGTCCATTACTTCTTGCAGACTTCCAGAATAGAGATCTCTTTGCTATGTTCTGTAGCAAGTATTTCTTGAACTTGCTCAAGTTGCTCTTTGACAACGCAGTTCACCTGAAATGCTTTCACATATGAAAGTTTAAAGAAAGAACTGATGTCCTGTGTGTAGGTCCGAAAATAGTCAGTTTCCTAGGGAGTATTTCAGATCAAAGAACAGTTGTTTTATCTGATGTTATTTTGTTCGGTAGCTGGTAGTTACATAGCTGACCTACAGGATCACATCTGTTCAAGCTGGGAACATGTTGCTCAGAGTTTGTGCAGTTGCTGTCTGAGGTGGATTTAAATATCCAGCTGGATAAAGCCCTAACCAGCTTAGTCTGACCTTACAGCTAACCATTTTGAGCAGGAAGTTGAACTAGAGACTTTCTGACAGCTCTTCCAACCTGAATTATCATAGGACCATACAATCTTACTGTGCAGCTAATGCTCAGTAGTCCTACCAGCTGACAGTGATGCTATCATCTCATTGCTTCAATAGGAAGAAGTCAGACATGGTTAGAAAAGAGATAATTAACCCCGCTTGGATTTTTCAGTGCCATTCTAGACATAGCTTGTTTACTCAAGATTACATTATCACACAAATTCAACACAGACCACCCCATTTTTTCTTACTTTCACTTAACACACATTAGAATACAGAACCAAGGTAGCTTGTGCACATACCTTTTAGAAAAGAGTATTTCAGCTGGAAGGGACCTACAACGGTCATCTAGCCCAACTGCCTGGCCCCTCCAGGGCTGACCAAAAGTTAAAACATGTTGTCAAGAGCATTGTCCAAATGCTTCTTAAACACTGACAGGCTTGGGGCATCGACCACCTCTCCAGTAAGCCTGTTCCAGGGTTCGAGCACCCTCTTAGTAAAGAAATGCTTCTTCACATCCAGTCTGAACCTCCCCATGCACAGCTTTGAGCCATTCCCAGGCACCCTGTCCCTGGAACCCAGGGAAAAGAGCTCAGCACCTCCCTCTCCACATCCCCTCCTCGGGAAGCTGCAGAGAGCAATGAAGTTGCCCCTCAGCCTCTCTCTCTCCAAACTAGACAAGCCCAGAGTCCTCAGCCGCTCCTCACAGGACATGCCTTCCAGCCCTTCACCAGCTTTGCCCTTCTCTAGAGGCATCAGAGTACCTGAACATCCTTCTTGAAATTGTGGGGCCCAGAACTGCACACAGTGCTCAAGGTGAGGCCGCATCAATGCTACATACAACTACAGAATTGCCCCTCTTGACCCACTGGTTCTGCTGTGTTTGATGCACCCCAAGATGCAGTTTGCCCTCATCGCTGGCTCATATTGAGCCTGCCATCATCCAGCACCCCCAGGTCAGGTCCCTTTCTGCAGGAATCCTCTCCCCATTAATATTTTTGTCCAGCATTACTCTGTCCTAGGTACAGAATCTGGCATTTGGACTTGTTCAATTTCATGCCATTGATGATTGCCCAATGCTCCAGTCTATCTAGATCCCTCTGCAATGCCTCTTGTCCCTTGAGTCAACAGAACCTCCCAGTTTAGTATTATCAAAAAACTTGCTAACGGTACATTCAGCTGCATCCAGATCACTGATAAAAATGCTGAACAGCACTGCATCCAGAATTGAGCCCTGAGAAATGCCACTAGCAAACCATGGCTCTCTAATTTTCCTGCAAAGCCTGGCCTAGCTTCCAGAGATCATCCAAGAGGATTCCCTGTTCAGCCAAGCTGGTTGTCTGCCCCAATTCCTTTATTTTTGACACAATGGGATTACCTGATCCTGTTCAAGTATCTAAAGTTAAAAAAAAAAAAAAAAAAAAAAGAGGGGGGGTGTGTCGTGACGGAGGGAAGACACAGTCACTCAATATGAGCGATCAGCAGACTTCGTTTATTGTCCCTTACAGTCACCTTTTATGCCTTGTTATAATTAGCTCATACATATTACAAAAGTTAAGCTCATTATTGGTTAGTTGCCTAAATATCAAGCCCGCCCCTAGTTTCTCTTCTGTAGTTATCTGTTCCCACCAGCAACATTCTTTTCCCACCAAAATCTTCCTGTTATTGTGTAACAAGAACAGCCAAAGACAGTGTATTTTGCTTTACTTCAGATAAGCTGAGAGCAATGTGCATTTTTGTCCAGCCAGCTGGACTATGTCTATGTGAACTTTTTCAGCTAGCCAGTTATCCACAGGGGTGGTCTTAAAAAAGCTGGTTCTTAAAAACTGACCAACACTCATTGACCCCCCATGAGCCCTCAAAGGTAGTTTCTCAAGGGACGCTACTAACTAGCTCCCCGGTAGCTTAAACTTTGCTCTCTTGAAATCCAGGGTAGCAACTCTGCTGACCATTTTTCTTATTACAACAAAAACTTTAAAGTCTTCCATTTCATGATCACTGTGGCCAAGACAGCCACCTACCATCACAACTCCCATGAGTCTTACTCCATTCACAAAGAACGCATTTCCTAGCTGCCTCACTGAGTACTTGTGATGAGAAACAATCTTCAATGAACTTCAGGAATTTCCCAGACTTGCTTGTCACAGCAGTATGGTACTAGCACCTGGTCAAGTTGCTCACCAATCCTAAATTAAAATGGGACTTGATGTTCCACTAGCATTTAAGAATTGTGAAACAAACTGAATCTTTCTCCACAAGCCACTTAGTCTCATGATTTGCCCCAGAGTGTTTGTTCATTTACCTGAAGCTGGAACAGATCACTGGCTTACTGCTTACAGAAGGCTGATAAGAATGATTAATATTTAACATTCTCAAGTTCACATAAGTGAACTAGCTCCAACAAGATACCCAGGAGAATATTTCACCTTAATTCACCAGTCACACTGGAAACGCACATGCATTTTCTCCACCAGAAGGCATATTTCACAACACTAAAACACATGCTCTTCTCTCCATCAGTGACCACGCAGTCTTAGAGCATACCTCAGTTTAGCACACCATCAGTCTGCCAAGAGAGTCCGAGCAATCGCAGTTACAACCCCTTTTATCCCAGAGGTATCAAAGAACAGCATTGTGCTCGTAAAACCTAACAGCCTCAAACAGCTGCAAGAGAACAGGCTTCCAGCCACCCAACCTGTTGACAGGCATTGAAACCACAATGAATTTTTCTGGAGAACAGACCTTGCCAAATGCCACCCTGAGAAATGAAGCCCTATCACAAGGGTAAACAACACTCCAGACTGACAAGTCCTAGAGAAATAACACCCACAGTAGTAATCAAGTCTAAGAGAAGGCTTGCACTTGATACATTTCAGACCAAGTAATCTTTAACAAAGCCAGACTCGATGGAAATGGTCTGTTCTGGCCCCAGAGCAGCCCAGGCAATCTGTGACTTTGGCAGAGCAGATACAAGCACCACCTTTGTACAGTGCCATTCTGATCACACAACGCTAAAGGCAGCTGCATAACACAGACAGTAGGATAACATTCTAATGTAAGTTGGAAAAACATCAGTTAATACCTGGAGGAGATTATCCCCAGTAGAAAGTGTCTTAAGATTAAGCTTAATTTGTATACATGATATTTTGGTTTTTTTCCAGTGATAATACACTTCCACAGAAGAAAAACAAGTTTCCAGGAGTATTCTAGGAACAGCAGGTGAGTTCTAAATTTCATTTTGTAGAGAATTTATCCTGCAAGCATAAAATTAATTTTTTTAAAAAATGGTGAGCAGAGAAATTTCTGAAACTCTGAATAAGACTTGAAAGTATATAATGTTGAAATGACTGCAAATTGCACACTTTAAAAGGCTTCACTTGAACATGAAAATAACCAATTTTTACTTATCTTTATATGAACTCAAGCCTATCTTCTATTTAATAAAAATTAATTCACTGAGATCACCAAAACGAGAATTGCCTGTGTTGACTTCATTTCCAATACAAACAGAAAAACAAGTGTTATTTTAGTGCCACTAGAAAGTTTTAGCTTTTAAAATTAAAAAAGTTAATAAAAAAAGAAAATTCAGGCTTCTTCAGCTGAAGAAAACTCCTCTGGGACTAAATGTGTATTTTAGAGTTCATGTGACAGAGAAAAATCAGTTTAGATACACGGTTTGTATTCCGAGAAACAACAGTAAGATGATAGCAATGATTCAGCAAAAGAGGGGTATCATAGCACATTATGGGGACTATACAGTGGCTATGAAATATAATCCCTATAGAAGCTACTATAGACTAATAGAGCAGATACCTTGGTCAAAAAAAATAATAATTTACGGAAACATCTCAGAAGTGCCTCCAAATAAAAATGTTCGAGACATAAAGTAGGCATTTGTTGCAAGCCAAAGAGAATTTTCCTCCCTCTTTCACAAGTGGATCTTCATGTCTCAATTTAAGAAAGAAAAAGAAAATTAGTTTGACCAGCAAATCAGTTCCTTCTTTCTCAAACACTAATACCAACACAATGAGATATTAAGAGAAGCACAGGAAAAAGGAAGTCCTAACTTCATTTTTCTTTAAACTGTATTCTGCGCACAACATTGTATAACCTGGAAAACTAGTGAGATCACAGCAATAGATTTAAAGCTCTGGTCATCTGAATTGGTATGTGATTACATAGACAGCTAATTTCTATTTGCATCCAAATCCTAACAGCTTCAAAAAAGGTAGGTGTTTTTCTTAAAGAGCTCATGCATTTGACCATTTATCTCCCCTCACCACCCAATGCAGCCATGAGAAACTCTTACACTGAGCTCAAGCGTCTTTTGAAAACAAGCCCACATATCAATGGTGTATTATAAGAATATGCACAAGGAACTACAATTATACATTATGGAATGTTCTTCTATCAATGCATATGCTAGCATAAACATCAAATGGGTATTTAGTATGGTCTTGGCACAGACAAGTGATTTGGGATAAGTCACAAAGAATCACCACCAATGGTATGAGTAAAAAAGTTTTAATAGGAATTTGTGGGAGTGTTCTATTACTTACACATAGATAAGTCACACAAAGAAGAATCAAAGTAAAATTAAGCTGGAATGATTTACACTGAGAATAAAAATTTTTAAAAAGGTAAAGGGAGACCCTCCCGTTGAGTCACAAGGTTCAGAATGGACACCCTTGCTTTCTAAACTCTTAATAGAATTTAGGTGCAGCTAGATCCAATCCTAGTCTCAGACATGGTCAACAGTTTATGTCTAAAGGATATAAGGAATAGTCACAGTTTAAGGCTGATAATAGGATTTTAGAGCAATTAATCATCAACAAATTTCTCATTTACAAAGCAAATCAAATAGGATTTATTTAAATTATAGAAGTGCCTTAAATAGGGATTCAAAATGGTAATACTTATACTATACTTATTATGAAGTTATTAAATCAATTCACACACAGAGAGATACAAAGGAATAGAAGTATAGAGATACATGTACAAAGACATACCTGTTAAAAGTTCCCCTCAGGTCAGTGAAATACTCATGTCAGATGCCTTCACATTTTTCAATGGGCAAAGGGTTGAGCCTCGAGAAGCAGGAAAATCAGCCCAGGCCCCGTCTCAGCTTTCAGCAATGGTCCCCCTCGTATCACAATTTGGGATTTTGCAAGCTCCTAGAGGCATCCCACTGAGGGAGATGCTGTTCACAGCCCACAGCAGTCCAGGAAAGCTTGAAGGGTCTCACTTATGACTGCTGTTTATAGGTTTGGAGATGACTGGCTTTAGTCACCTATGCTGGCTGCAGAGTTGGTAATTAATGGAATTTTTCTGAGAATTCCATTGACAGTAGTATTGTACCACTTGGAGTCATAATAAAGAGTGTTCTCCAGCTTGTCAGGGATCTCATGGACCAAATAAAGAGCCCTCCAAGGCTAGCAGGTGGAGGTGGTGTGCAGATAAGGGTTGTTTTTGGTACAGCCAATGCAGTTTCCCACCTCAGCCACACAAGAGCTGCTTGTATGGTCAAGGGACACTTAATCACCCAATTCATTACACAGAGGCTAAGGCCTAACAGGGATTCCCAAGATCATAAAGTGGCCCAGGGGAGGGGGCAAGGTGCACCACCACAGGCCTAGACCTTCTAACTTGCTGGGCCATGAACATCTCAGCCTAGTCCATCAGCACTGTCTTTGGGATTACACCTCAACAAAATATTTTGGGGAGCTCTGTGCCACACTACTTACTTCATAGACTGCAAACACACCCTTTTCCAAGGGCTGGTTTTGAAAAGGCCCTGTTATTCTGTCCTGAATGACCTCACCCAGAACACCCCCCTCCCACTCAGAACACAAAACCCACAGAAGTGGCAGGGACTCAGACACCATCACACTTGCTCAGGCCATCCAGAGGCCAAAACCCAAAGCCACCTCTGATTCCATGAACTACACCCATCTTTTATTGTACCCTCAGGGTAGCAAGAAGATTGAGGTTGGGGGGCAGGGGTACAAGTTTTCTGGCAATTTACTCCTGATCCAACTCATGCCCCATAGATGTCCATTCTATAAAAAGCATTCCCTCCCCCCCAGCCCAGGAACAACACCTCCTACTTTAATTGCTGAGTACTGGAACCTCAGTCATCTCATTAAAACCAAAGATTAGAAGTCTACTTACTTGTCAGTTGTAACCTTACTTGCTCCTCCTGAGTCAGTCTAGAAGAGCAGTCTCAAGAACTCCGAAGCCATTACTATCTAATAAATTTAATATCCAGTGCAATAGGTAAGCTTCTCCAATTTAGCTGAAACTGTTCTGAAGACGTAACCACACCAAGTCTCACTTTACAGACTGAAAAGCCTCTAGAACAGGGGTCCTCAAACTACAGCCCACAGACTGGATACAGCCCCCCAGGATCCTCAATCCAGCCCCGGTATTTACAGAACCCCCCCTACCAGGGGTTGGGGGAACCAGGCAGCTGCAGATGACTTCCTGCCACTTCATCTGTACGCTAGCCCTCTGGTTAAAAAGTTTGAGGACCCCTGCTCTAGAAAAGTCCCTGGAGCCAGCCTCACACCTGACCTTAATGAAGACTGACTGATTTCCTCTTTGGCTAAACACCTGTGTAACTCTCAGCACTGTTGCTACAGCCTGTAAGGCAGATTAATAATTCCTCAGTCAATATTTTTGTTCAATAATGTTGCAATTCTCAGTGCTAGGCCAGGAATTGCTACCACTTCACTTTATCTTGAGCTCAAGATGAGTATTTCCCTCACCTGTTGTTTCTATATGCAAGTTATCTGCACCACATGAACTGCTTGTAGTCATCACTAGCCGGTTAACAAATGCTACAGCCATTCAAGCTTACAGCTGCAAACTGGCTTCTGCTTTCCATAGCATTCTCCAGTTAACAATTTAACAAATTACATTTTCTTTTTGAAAGGAGAGAGTTCGTCAACTCTTTTACAGGACCAGCTGCCTTCCTTTTCTCCTTGCTTTTGTCCTCTCTCTTTTCACTGTAGAAACCTCTTTTAACACACAAATAGAATTTATGATGCCCTGATGCTCAGCACCTGCATTAATCTAAGCAAAAAAGACAAGATGCACCTGAGAAGCCTATAACCAGCCCTACAGACACATTCTATTGGCGTCTATTGCAGCCATTACCCATAGAAACAGACTAGAAAAAGAAACAGTAAATTCATTTTCTCCGAGGTCTTGAAATCAGGATTTTGTGAAAAACATTTCAGCAGAGTTACGGCATCCAGGACTGGAATAGCCATGTGAAATTCAATTTTGTGCTGCATAAGATAGTAAATGAGTTAGCAAACTATCTGATTAGACTAAGTATGCTATCTGTGTAAAGTTTACATTTAGCAAGTGTTACTGCAATGTCATATAAAACACTTGATAACTAATTTTTTGTCACTACTCTTGTCTCCAAAACATTGATATTATAGCTACACTATATTTCTGTTTAACTGGGAAAATAGGTGCAGAGAAATACAGAAAAGAAAAAAAAAGAAAGAAACCCTACCAAACTGTATTTAAGTAGCCTTATCTTGGCTAACTCTTAGCTTTTACTTAATGCACTTTTAGTGCATAGGCCAGCTGTAGGGAGCTCTTTTTCCAGTCAGCATCTGGCAAGAGCCAGGTCAAACTGGTTATAATCCTATGTTGACATGTTAAAAACTTTGCCTTCATAATTCTTCAAGAGGCCAAACCAATTTTTACATCTGCATTTTTATCAAAAGAGCTAAAAATAATAAAGCTTGTGGAAGTCTGTACTGAATCCCTTTTCATTGTGTAAGCTGAAAGGTTTCACCTGAAGCACAACGGGGGAGGGGGGAGCACATTGCAACTACTCGCACCTAGAATGAACTTCAGCAATGACTGAGGAGTTTAAATAGATAATGATCAATTACAGCTGGCTACAGCAAGCAAGAGGCACTGAGCACGGTTTCCACCCTACTTCCCACACTCTCTACCACAGCCTTTCCACTAACTGCCCCGGTGCTGGCTGCAGGTGTCAAACGCACGGCAGCAAAGCTGCATCCCACAGACAGCCTGACCTTCCCTTCCAGAAAGGGACATTCTGGCTTCAGCCAGGCTGGCAGAGACGGTGCTACCCACCCACCTTCCCACAGCATTCCCCGCTCCTGTCAGGACTGGCTTCTCCTCAGTGGCACCCGGCCCCTTCCAGAAGGTTCTGCTGACCCTGCCTGGCCTGCCCCCTGCTGCTGGGCACCGCCCACCTGCCGAGCCAGAGGCGGGAGGGGAGGCGGGGGGTCCCGCCCCGCCGGTGCCTGGGCTCTGCGGCCCCCTGAGGTGATTACACCGGTGGTTAAAGCGCTTCAGGCTGCTGGAGGTTCCTGGGGTCTGAGAAGAGGGCTTAAACAGCTTTTTTGCTTGTAAAGATAAAAAATTAATAAAGTTGCTTATCCTTGCTGTGCCAGAGACTCTCGTGCTGTGCTCCATCTGCTCGGGTTGGTACACAGCTGGCATGGCATTAAAGTAAAGGTGGTGGATGCTCCCCTCACATCCCCCTCAGTGCATCCATCACATTGTGGCTACTGGGGGGTAAATCCTGCAGGGAAAGCTCTGGGCACCCTCTACTGAATGCAGAGCTGCCACACAGATCATGATACTTGAACGCATAGGAGCAGAAGTTAGTAAGATATTAATTAATTAAGACCAGAGGAGGTAGCAAATGCTGAGTGGATTTTTTTTGTCTCTTCTGAGGCAGGCGGCACAGCTCATTGCTGAGCAAAGGTTTGATTTACCGTGGCAATTATGAGACAATAATACCTAATGGAGGTATGTGGACTCCAAAATGCTTTAGGGAAACAGTCTTAAAATGACTAGCCCTTATTTACTGTTCCAATATTAAGCTGTCTGTATCACACGTGTGTGTCATGTCAGCACCGAATGTGGTATGGAGAGACTGAAGTCACGGACAAGAGAGTTTGTGATACACATTTCTCTAGTCAGAGACCCATTTATGGCATACCAGCTGAATCCCGTGCATTTAATGGATGCCAGAAAACAAAAAAATCACTATACAGCAGCATATTAATTGCCCCAAATTCAGAAAAATACTGTATATACTGATGCCACTCAGCACTTGCAGCCGGCAATATGTGGAGAGGGAGACCTGTCGACCTCCTGGTAAAACATAGGTAGGAAGGGAAGTTACAAAATTCTTACGTTCTTTGTAAATGTCCATTACCAAGTAGTTTGCTTTGCTGTGGCTTGTGATTCATAAGATTAATGCTTTGCCTGAAGTGTGTAGGCTGCAGCAGCAGTTGACAGGAAGAAGGAAGTTCTGTGCCTTTGAGAACTGTTGATGGCCAGTCAGTTCCTCTGGCTAATGGAAGCGGCATGGCTGCCCTGGGCAAAAGGCTGGGCAGTAGGGAGCCAAGGAGCAGCGGCTGCAGAGGGAGTAGCTTTCCTGGGGAGTGGGGAGTCCCCACTAGGAAGAGGTAAGTAAACATAAAGTTTTACCTGCTAGCCATCTGCTTACACCAAAATTGCTTAAATTCTCTCCACAGCTATTTTTCTGGGGAAAGAGAAATTTCATGGATGGTACATTGTCAGTCAGACTTTACACCCTTAATCTGAAGATAATCCTTAACCTGAATTCTTTGTCAGGTTTGTCAAATGGTGAATTGTTACGGGGAATGCCAGGATGATCAAGAACTGTTATAATGAGTTTGATGATTGGGAAACTCAAATAAATTTCATTTACTGAGCCCCAATAGAAATCAGAAGAGATCATGGTTTCCAGGTTAAATACCTTTGCTCTACTTTATACTGCTCCAGGTTAATTTTTCTCTATCTAGTAGTTAGGATGACCAGAATAGGTAATCTTTAACCACTAGCCATTGACTTACAAGGGTCACAAAATTTTCTCTTCTGTGATCTAAATTATCCTAGCACTGCATATGCCTCACCTTTGTCTATTATACTATGGTATTAGCTCTGGTAAATGCGCTTCCCTGAATGTTTGTGAAGGTTGATGCCCCTTGAATACTGTAGTAATCTGGGATAAACAGATAAATACCAGCTTTGTGCACTTTGAGCCCAAGAATTCCTGTAGCAAGTTCCTCTCAAAAATTATATTGATCATACTCTAAACTGATGCATGTCAGCATAGATTCACAAAATCACAGAATCACTGAAATTAATAGGTCACACAAAAGGGATAAATTCCGTTACATTGTTGAATATGTGTCAGTTTTCTCCATAAAAAGATCCAGCCTAAGTCTTTGACCCAGATTTGTCTGAATGTTTTAAATTAAGTAAGCCCACAGCTGGTGGACTGTAACAGGATTTATCCACAGACAAAATAAATAACTCTGAATCAGTTTAAGAGTATTGATTATATGCTTATTAAAGATAGAGCTGGAGTAAAGCCTATAGATACAACTCAAGTTTGCCTATATGAATGGCCATCAGTGCAACAGTTCTGAGGCTGGAACCTAGGGAAGGAAAATCATTAAATATCAGGATTCCAGAGGACTGCAGAAGTGGGGTCTCCCTGGACTCATACCTCAGTAGTTCCTTTTTAAACCTCTGTACCTTATAGCATCAGATTTCTCAGATTGGAATCTTTTGTTCTAACTCCCTCCTCAGCTGAGGGTCTAGTTTCCCATCTCCCTCAAAACTGCAACTGACTTTAACCTGAGGTTTGTGATAAATTAGCTCTGGGTAATGTGAGGTCTTAGGCCATCCAAATGGGGAAGAGAAAGCTCTTCCTAATCCACTTGCTTCTCCCCACTTACTCTACATGTGCACTATGATCCTTCTCTGTGTTATTTTTCTTTTCATATATTCAATTTCTGATTTCAAGTATACAGAAAGAGAAAAAAAAAGAGAATGAGAACAAATTCAGGTGAGCCTCTTTCAGGCCATGTAAATGAACCCTGATTTGAAAGTCATCAGTCTGAACTGAATGGTGAAATTTGACTTTTGAAATCTACTCTAAATAAACTAATTGTGTTTTTTAAGCCCTTTCAAACAGGCTTTCTAAAAGAGCTTTGTTGGACATATAATGTATTCATGATCAAAACTAACCAGCTGCAAAGAGTGTTTATTCCTCCAAAGGGATTTATACCACTCACAAACACTTGTAGGCCTGTATCATTTTGAAACAGAGTAAAGCAATTCTCCTAATAAATTAATAAGATCTTTGTGCACAGAATATTTAAGCCCTTTTTTTGCCAAAATTGTTGTTCTTAATTGAAGAATTTAATAATTACGGTTTTGCAGAGCCAAATCATAGCTTCTTACTGTTCGTTAAATCTTCCCAGTGTGAAGAAGTTCCTTAACATAGCCTGATTTTTGCCCCTGTGGTAAGTTATTAGTCCTTCTGTTGTTCTTTCCCTTTTCCACACAGAAAAGACTCCATTCCTCAGATTTCTGTTTCACTCTTTGTATCCTCCACATTTTATATAAGAAAAATAGTAGGAAAGAACACTCATACAAATCAAATTTTGTCCTTTGTATAGTGGCACCTTAGTCAACAGGAGCTATGCACAGAAATCACAGAATCAGAGAGTAATTTAGGTTGGAAGGGACCTTTGGAAGTCACAAGACCCAGTCCTCTGCTCTGAGCAGTGCCAGCTTCAAAGGCAGACAATTTTGCTTGGGGTCATATCTACATATATTCAAGGGAAGAATTTGGCCCTCAGATGAATGTGCAACGTGTATTGCATTATGTGTCCTTATGTCACCTTTAGTAACATTTAAACAAAACAGTCCTTTTTTTTTTAGGCATTTCCAAATAATTTGGCATTTAATTTCAAAGAATTGGACCCAAACCAGTCTTCAACAGTAATGAATGTTGCAATGCTGTTTCAGACTCTCACCAGTGGCTTCATGTGTAGTGGGCAGTACTTAAAATGGTGATCTGCAATTATAAATTGAGGAAAACAGCTTTTTTCCAGAAACACAACCCCAGAAATACCAAGTGGTGTTTCCTCTGTGATTAAAAGTAGCACATTTTAGTCTTTCTCTGCTTTTTTTGGACATATGGCATTCTATGTTGTTGTTGTTTTTTAATTTGAGGTCTTTTGCCCTCTTTTTATGATTAAGCAAATTGTCAGATACCTTCTGTAGACTTAAAATGCACATCCATATTTTCAGAATGGCATATGGAGTTTGCACCCAGGATTCTGGTATACTTGTACAGGTAATTTTTAAGTAAATATTTTCCCCAAACCTTGTTCTACTAATATGGGCAGACTGAACTAGTAGTAGTAGTAACTGTCATCTTTATACTGTGTGCACATACACGTCCCAGATGAGACACTTTTCACCAAAAACCAGCAGTATCAACACCAATTGAAAAGCAGTCCCTGCTTCAGTAGGGTTTTCTAAATAGGTCGAGGGCAGAAGGTAACACTGAGGTTAAGAGCACCATTGGAAAGCCCTAACCACTGGGACTCTAACCAAAGAAAACAGCTCTAACTGGGGGTATATTCTTCCTAATATTAAAGGAAGTCTATTAGTAGTAGCAATCATGGCACAATTGGGCCCCACTGTGCAATATGTCTGCATACACTAAAAATATTCAGACATGTAATGCTATCCTGGTCTTTCAGAAGTCAGTGGAAATGTTTCTTTTGACTTCGATAGATCCTGGTTTTGTCTGACATGTAGTGATCAGGCAGACAGTGATTCATTCCAGAATTTCCCCAGTCATCTTCCTGTTAAGGTCTTTATAAGCATAATAAATGACACTGTATCAGTGCATCCGCATGGCTGCATAACCAGCTGAGATTGACACGTAGCCATGGTCTCCCTTCTTGTACAGCACCTGAAGTCAGGTAGCACAGACTGCTGGCACTTTTAACCTAAAAGCAAGTGACTAGGATTGTGTTGTTACAAAACCTTTAATTTCACTATGTTTCTCCAATACCCTGTTACACAGCACAGAATCTGAAAGTTAAAACTCATTCATGTGCTCTTTTTCTTTTCCTATCTCATTTAATTCCCTGCTTCCTTATTAAATGTTACCTGTTAGCATTATTAATTTTTGCTTTGTGCTAATTAAAGTCTTTAACAAAACTGGAAAGGGTACAGCGGAGGGGTTGGATCATCTACATTAGGCAAATAACATTGCTTTTTCAACTAAGGTTATAAAAATGTGTCTTTAAATCCCTGAGAATTATAAATTCTGGAGTTTTTCATAAGGGGAAAAAACTACTATTGAACTGTATATGCAGTGATAAGACTGCTAAGAACCTATAAATGCAGCTTCATTATTGCTGTTTCATGGAAAGCACAGTTCAGCGCCTTCTTTTATTCATGACTGCTGTCATTATTATTTGTATTACTGGTGCATTTGAGACTGGAGCTACACTGTGATTAGAAAACGGCATTTTAGGAAACAGTAGGTGATAGTTCTTGCCATGACAAATTTGCAGTCCAAATACATGACAACCTAAAGGAGAAAAGACATGCCATAAACTGGTAAAGATGAGGGTGTTCTAGTGACTTTGTATTTCATGGGTTTTTTTCCATTACACATTATTGTACTATGTGTTTGAATCTATTATGTGCAGGACCCTTCTCACAAAAGGGGAGCTCTGATTCTTGGAGCTGGCCTGTTTCATCTCCCCTGGCAGTGGTGAGGGAAGTCCTTATATTAACAAGGACAGAAGCTGCATTTGTGTTCTATCGAAGGTCTAGTCACACTAAAACTGGAAAATAAGGAGAGTGCAAGACTTATTTTTTTCCAGATTTGATTTCACAGTGGTTTTCTACTGCTGGATAGACGCATCCATACAGCCAAAACCAGTAAAGTGACCTGGTTCCTCACTTTTCTGAAACGTTACATTAAGAACTTTGCTTTTCAAAAAAAAAAAAAAAATACTGTTAATTAAGACCATTACAAAATATTTATGTTCTAATGGAATAGAAGCACAGTAATGGAAGTAAGCAATGAAATACTATTTACTTAACTATCAGGAAGGTTATTGTACTGAAGGTGTGACTTCAATTTATGTTCAGAGAAATCTCAAGTTCAAATCCCTTACTAGCCTTCACAAAAAATATTAAATTTATCATGCCCTAAATTTGGGGTTTATGCAACAGTCTAGTTGTTGATTTTCTGGATGAGGTCCTGAAACATGTGTGTAGTTCCTGGTTTTGCCATTGGTGTTCAGAAAGGCTTAACTGAAGTCCTACTTTTTCCCCCTTCTCATAGTTGTGCTGGAAAGTAAAACCTGTTAAAAATGTGACAGGATCTTTGAGAATTCTGAAATTTCCTGAGCAGAAAAGACTGCTAAAAAACTGAAAAATGAAAAAAAGATTGGTAAGACCCAGCAGTGAACAGTAAGATTAGCACTGTGATATGAGGAACTGATGAAATTAGTCTTGCTGGAAGAAGTAAGCAATTAATATGAAGACTCATCTCAGGGTTAAGCAGAACAGGCAGCTGAAAAAAACCCTATATTTTACATTACTCTCTACCCACATACGCTTTCTCTGAAGGGACAGAGAAAATTGAGATTTCAGAGCTTTTTTCCATTCCTTAGTCTGTTTGACTAAAGGTGACTGGTTCTGTGCAGTGAGGGCCATCTCCCTCCCCCAGATCAATATTTTAATATGACTTATCAGAAAGAGAATGAATTGTTTACTTTAAAACCCCAGGATCCCATAAAGGGCGAGGGAAAGGTGTCCAGTGGAAACAGAGGCTTTCAACAGCTGACCACTGCTGGGCACTCGTCAAAGCAATACAAGACCTCCAAAGATCCGAATACAGTGACATTCAGCAGAATGTCATGCAAGAGAATCTTAGTTCTGACAAGTCCTAACAACACACCAGAGGATCATTTAGCAGCTGTGTCAGATGGTAAGTGCTTTCCTGTGCTTGATTCATGCGAGGAAAAGGAAATGCTAAAATGTATTAACAAAAATAAAATAGTGTAGGTGAATTTTGAATAATACACATTTCAGCATACCAAAATATCCACCAATGCCTGTCACCTGCCTGTATAACAGGATTTAATGTCTTGTACATAGTGATCTCTGTCTGCACTTTTTTAAAGAGATAAGGCTTTTATTACTGTCAATGAGCAAGCCACCCTAAATTGTTTATTGTTTAAAAAAAAAAGGGGGGGGGGGCAGGAGGTGGCAAAGCTGAGAGTAAGTCTGGTTAGACTTCACTGGGGTTACTGGAATGCTTCCAAGTCCAGATACACAAAAAGGACAGGTTCTGTGATCCATCAAGATACTTCCTGAAAAACCCTCTTGGTTGTCACAATGATCTTCTGAACTGGAACATTCCAGTAATATTCTTTATACAAATGTCTAGCAGAAGAGAAGTAAAAACTGGATATTTTTTTTCTCTGATGTTTACACTTTGCTCTCTCCCTGTACTGACATGTAACTTTCCCATTGTTTCCATTACAGTATTAAAAATTAGTGGCCATTTCTCTTTCTTTCATTACCTTTTGTCTTGGAAATACTCCTGTTGAATTGCTGGAAGCTTCCATGTAGTTGTGGAACTATAGAACTACCTGCTTGCAGCTGCATCATTTGCCTGCCTATATACTGTCATATACATCTTACAGTAAAGTCTACAGGCACTTCTGCCAGGACACTACTGCTCTTTGCACTGTACCTGCCAGTGATTGTCAGATTTTTCCTCAGAGAGCTTAATTAGAGTAGGATCTTGCCTGACCCTTCTTCTCTGCTGCAGAGAGAAAGCTGAGTAAAATGTGCGTGGGGAAAGGTAAGGGGGGGAAACCCTAATATTGTGATGAATTGGAAAGCAATGTACAGCACATGTTCCTTTGGCATTCATTTCTCATTTTCAGCAGGTATAGAATAGGCACTTTTATTAAAAATAGCCTCATGGACCTCAGGTCTACAGCTGCAAGCTGCATCCTGTCTAGGCAGGTACGTTCAGGGTGTGACTGTGTACTTGCTATCATTATTTCAAAAGACTCAGTGCCACTTTGATGCACAGGGTGTGCTGCAGCTACTTTCCTTCCTTTAGAGATGTCTCCTTCATAGCTGTAATTGCACAGTGGCCTGACCTATGGATCTGCAAATCTGCCTGGCAGTTCTGTGTATGTGTTCAAATGCACAACTCCTTCCCTCTGCAGCACGTGCAGACTCAAAACACAGACAAAATAAGTGAAAGTTGAAAGGCACTTGGAAAAGTTTCAGCCCTGCCCAAGCACCTACAGGTTTGCTTCCTTGACAAGGGTGGGAATGACAGAGCAGTAGTAATAATCATGTTTGAAATACAGAACAGTCTGACCTGGTAACCAGTCAGTGAAGGTTCATTCGTCTGCTATTTACCAGCCAAGGGCCACTCAGGACTCAGCTGAGCTACTGCCAGTTCATACTTCCACTGAGGTTTGATTAGATGTACTTGCAAATGAGTAGTTAAATTGGTCCAGAGCCTTAATGAGTCTGCAGTGACTGATCAACACTGGTTGAATTAGATTACATTTAAGAAAAAGATCCAGAAAATACACAAAGTTGGATCAAAAGGTAAGGATTGGAGAGGAAATGCCTGTTATGCTGTGCAGGTATGCTGGTGGTTCAGGTGTATTCAGTACATGTAGGCAGTCAGCTCGTTTGTGTGCATTAATGTCTCCTCTCTCCTGGCACTTCAACTTTTGGTGCTGTAGAATAGAATGAGCTAAATTTCCCTACCTGATAGTCTGCATATAAACATCTGTATTCGAGAGCCCTATGCCTTTATCTGTAATAATTTCCTGTTACAGCTCCTTCCACTGTCTGAAACCAGAGCTGCTGTTTCTGCAGTTGCCCTCAACCTGCACCTCATCTGGAGAGCAGATTCTTCCCTGGATCATTTCCTTCAGAGAGCCATGTTCTACTCCCCACAAGCTCCAGTGCTTCAGCTGACCTAGTGGTAGCTGCCTATACACAGTCTCTTACTTTGGGGCATGCAGAGCTGCTGCACATCTCACAAATTGCAGCACGCCCTGACTCAAGCTAGGGACTGTATCTCCTACTCACAAAAGCTGGTATTTAAGATGGCAACCACTTAGTCTCAACAAGTACAGAAAGGTGACTTTCCTCCATAGCTGTACCGCATTCAGCATACATACCTGATACGTTTAGATTTTACAAACAGCTGATGATAGAGATTTGTGGCGCTCGCTCTTGTTTCTCAGCTTGAATGCATGATGGGAGTGCTGACAGCAGACTGAGAATAAAGCAGAGGCAGTAAGGCTATTAATGTGTGGCAGTGACACATCACCAGGGCAGTGAATTAGGGAAGATACAAAATGAGACTGACAGGAAGGCTAAACCCATAGGAGGAGCTCTCAGAGGATCTGAAAGTCTACCTTTTTGAATGCTTTAACTTGCTTAATAGTCTTTGCTAAAATGCAACCAGATCCAGAAGACTATTGGAGAGTCTAGTTTTATTACATATGGGTAGCAAATGCTCCCGAATATGTAAAAATGGGAGCTCATTTACTCAGCTTAAAAAAAAATAAATGAGAGGGATAGTTGAAAAGCGTTATAGCAAGACATTCCATCCTCATCTCTTGGCACAAAAAGACAAATCCATCCCCTCCCATGATGCTTCTAACCAGTCCATACAGCATTCTTTTTAAAGTCAGAAAGTTCAAGTTTTCAGTAGCTACAAAAAACATTTCAGTACTCAGTATATATAAAATCTACCCCAAATCAGGCAAAATGGAACATTAATGTTTAACATACTCTGCTCTCCTTGAAAGATTTTTACCAATTCCAGGGGAGTAAAGGAACTTCATTCTGTGGTCTGTCTCATGTTCTTTTTCTTTTTTTTCTTTCTTCAAGTTAGACAACTTCATTACCATTATCTATTAGTTACTAATATTATTTTGTCATTCCTATTAATGAACATTCACAAGCTGGCTTGCACTTTCACAAAGCTACATTCTACCTGCACAGGTCGGTGTTCTTCCAGTTAATATCCAATATGATCTTTTATAGATGATCACACTAGTTGACAGTCTTTATAGACTGAGGAAAACCCAGACACACGGAAGAGTAAGAGACAAAGGCTACTACTATTCACCCAAGCACCCAAGGTTTCTAACCTCCTTTGTTCCCTGTGCTCCCCTTTCTCTGTTTGCTCTGCTTCTCTGCAGCATTCAGATGTGAAGATGGCACATAACTGAATTTCCATGGCTTTGCAAATCACTGTGCATCATGGAATCCTCAGTTACCGTTTGTGCGCTCTTAGTCCACTCCTGATGAACAGGATCTTTTACAGATTTTTTTATACTCACTGAGGATGTGCAGAAAAGTTATTAGACTTGCAGACTAAACACAGAAACATGCTCTATCCTATTAAACTGAAAAAACTGTCCTGGGAAGAAATGAAACACCAGAGTGACATATGTTAGTTAAAGTGCTTAATTCACTGTCACATAGGTGTTGACATGTGATAGAAGAACTTGCATTGAATAAAACAGGTGAAGTGGGACTATGGGTACAGACCAACTTGCTGTAAGCAGGCTAGCTCTAGAATGCTGGTAAAAACAAGTATATGGAAAACAAATACAATCTTTAGCATCATGATTCCTCAGATCTAAGACAGCTCTATAAAGTCAGGCTGAGCCATCTCTAATAAGAGAAAGACACCAGTCCTTGCAGAGAATGAATTGTCCCTCCTTTCATAAATTTTTCCCTTAGGACAGGAACTGATTACTTTCTCAAGGTGCCTGCCCATCTCCTTTGCCTACTTAGCTTTTAGATTACTACAGCTAGCTGCAACAAAATATTCACCTCAAAGAAATTCAGAATCCTGTCTCCCACTTCCTGATGAGAATCCTGATTTCCCATGTATAAATATGCATAAACATGGTCTTTTCTCTGTGTTTTGCAGATCTTTGAAGCCCCCATGCTGAAGTCTGGAATGTGTGTATATTAATTCTTCCATGGACTAATGATCTACTACTACCAGAGCTGTGGAGTGTGACAATGGTGTTTGTGTCCAGTCTATCAAACGCCATTATCACACTAAATAGCTACAAGTAGACAAGACATCAAATCAAAAAAGTATGTGAACTGTAGCAATACGTTTTCCTACTGTGCTGAGTTATAAATAACCTTTTTACATGTATGTCCGGATGACTGCTCTGTCTTTTGTGAGCAAAAGCACCATAATATGTGGGAAATACATAGTCCACTACAAATGATTCCAGATTCCCATTGCAAAGCACGAGTCATCTTAAGGAATCATCATTATAATGTCATCATTAGGAACGTGGATTTCATTGGAATCAACGGGGTTGTGATTACCTCTGAAAAACAAGGCCAGCTTGGGGTTTTCTTTTTCCTGTTGAATTGATCAGGACAATAGAATACTGAAGCCAATTAGCTGATGTAGTGAAACTGGCTCTTATTTTGGCACCAAATTAAACTGTACGTTTGGAACATTAATTGACTGAGATGTCATGACATTTTTCAATTGGAACACTTTCCAAAGTTCTGATAAAAAGCTATTACCTCTAACTTGAAACATCATTTATTCAGGTTTCAACTGCATTCGGCTTTGCTCCCTTTCGTGTCACAACTGTATGTATTTGAGCATCACGCTCAAGTCCATTGTCTTATATTCTAAACCTACTACTGTTTTGGGAATGGTCACAATTTCCTCATAGAAATTCTTCTGAAAACTACTGTAAAAAATAGGAATCACCTGTAGGAACTTTCAAAGGGCTTAATGAAAGCCATGCACCAACACTGCACTAAGAAGCCTAAATCCCATTGAATAATCCAGGATTTAGGCTCACAGAATGTTGCACTCCGATTTGCAATGAGAGTGGTAACCTTAATATTCACCAGCACGTTCCAAACTCCACCTTTCCTCTTACTTCTAGTGCTAAGTAACCAGTCATGCATAATAAATAGAAAGCTTCCTCTGGCTGTGACATGTAGCGTGCTGCTGAAAGAAAGCATACACAAATATGTGAAATTTATCATTTGTAGATTATACAAACTGATTTTGTTACACAGTGTCTCCCACATCTTCAGTGAATTAATTACTTAATTTTATTCCCTAAACCTTGTTTTCTTCCATGAGTTATTGCCATGGAACAGTCATTAGCAATGTTCACTGCTGCAAATTAATGGAAGAACTACAGTGTTGTATATTAAAACTGAGTTCCAGTCTAGATATTTTAAACAGAATTCTCAGTACTTCAAATTATAATAACACAACAGGTCTTCACAGAGGAAGCCAGAATCGGTTTCCTAAACCTTGTATGTATCCTAATCACTCTTTGCATTCACAATTTCCTCTTGCAACCATCTGTTCTGAAAACCTGCACTGTCCTTCTGTGCAGGTATCTGATACAGCAATAAAAGGTGACTGAATAGAGAGTAATCCAGTAGCCTTGTGATAAATTAGTGCAGAATAGCTTTTGCAAGAAGAAGATAAAGCTCACTACCTAGAAAAAGTTCCCTCTTCCAACCCTGCTGCCCCAAATAAACATCAGGCACAGTAAGAGAGAAGGGGAAGGAGCAGGGGCAATGGTAGAGGAGGCGGAAGAGAGGTGGAAGTGCAACAGTGGACACATGAGCGCTGGGACAAAGCAAGTGGTATTGGAAGGTGAGACCTTGAGCATGGCACCAGCTATGCAGCCAGTCATTCACCTGTTCAATTCATCTCCTTTTTCTCAAACCCCTTTCTCTAACTGGGAGGGTAGAGGAGACCACCACCTGTGCTCCTGATCCCTTTAACATTGTTCCAAGAGACACAAAGTTTCTTTTGAGAGACTTGTGCCAGATGCTTATCCACCACTTTACCACTTCCCTGACCTCATCCTTCCAGTAGTATTACACCCATTCGCCTCTACTTCCCTGGTCCAGTTTTGCCTTCAGGAACAATAAATCTTAATGTTGGTTTGTAGATAAAGCATGAACGGATGGACAGAAACATCCTGATGTTATTCCTCCATTCTGATGTTTCCTACATTTTATAGGAAGCTCATTCAAACACCTTTCTGTAGGACCAGTACCAGCTTTTTGGTCTGTGCCATGAAGGCTTTCTGCTGGGTCCTGATGACAAGCCCATCCCTGTTATGTCAGTCAATACGGACCTGTCACATCACCGAATTGCAGCTGTGATACACTGTGCTGCCATGTACATGGCACAAATGTATCCAGAGCAAACAAGCAGCTCTCATCATCTGATCCCGTGGGCACCCATACCACAAGACCAAATGTATATCTGCTGTGTGTTTGGGGGAAAGTGAATATGGTCCATGTAGTGACCTTTTAGCTGTATAAAAAGAAAAAGGCTGCAGGTTCTTGTGAAAAGGGTGAAAAGGGAAGGCTGAGGGCTGGGCTGCCCCATAGCATAAGGTTGAGCCCTATTCTTTGTCTGAAAGGAGCAAATAAATGAATTGGAAAGAATGAGGTAGTGGGCCAGATCCAAAACATCTGGCACAGACTGGGCATCTGTAAGACCACTAAGCATGAACACTAACAAGGGACATTGTTCTTCCACCATTGCAAAACAAGCAGCCTCAGTCACCCATAAACACAGCCAGAATCCAGCAGCAATAGAAAGGCCCCCAAAGCCAATATTCTTCTGCTGTCCAAGACTCAGTAAATCATAGTAATTTCACACCCACAATATTTTATGGCAGACTCACAGTGAAATCAGCACAACTGCAGAGAATTGTGGCTTATTTTTCAAAAGGTCTTTGCTGAGAATGAGCTTCTAGCTGAAGGAATCTTTCTGCAGGTGAGTTGTGGGGCAGGGGTGGGCAAAAGTGCTGGAACTCTTTTCTCTGGCTTTGCAGGAGGAAAGCAAAAGTGACCTTGTCTGCAAGGACCCCTGTGGAATGTTTTTGGAGCAGCTACTTTTCTTCTCAACCTTTGATTAAGAGAGACATTGAGTCCCTTCCCTCCCTCACCACACCCACAGTGCTTTCTGGGGAGCCTGTACCAGTCTTGCTTGCCCTTCTCCTGATTGCTGGCACTGTGATTTTTCTTATTTGAAGAACATCTTATGCTGTTTCTCTCCTCCCATTCACTAAGACTCATGTGATGCTTGCCTGAGTACAATATCCATATTGTACCAACAGAAAGAGCTGGAGATCAGGTCTGGCATTTTGGACTAGCTCTATAATTTGCAATGTCGTCACAGCTTTTTCCATCCACATCATTCACTCTTTTAGAGATGCAAAACATGAATAGCCATTGCTGGTACTCCAGTGGTGGAATGGCAGTACAGGCTCCTCAGCTTCTACTGGTAACGTCATTAAAGCAAAATCCATTTAAAATATTCAGTAAAACTTCCATGTGGGCAAACAGTTCCTAAACTTCCCCTGGTGCTCTGTGGCAGGATAGCAGTGTAGATTAATTCTCTCTCCCTATTACTTTTTTACTGCTGTGCTCTTAAAATTAAAAAATGAAAGTTATTTACTGAAGCTTATATTGCAGAGCAACATGACCTTTACAACTCCCACATAAGTATTAGATACACTGAAGTTTCTTGAAGAGAAAAAAAAGAAATTAAGGCATAATGGAGCTGCATCCCTGCAGTTCACTGTTAGGTTAAGTGATGTTAATCTGCGGGAGTTATACTAAAAAGCTCCTCCAATAAGAACTGCATACAATTTTCTCTTGCTATGTGGTATAATTAATGGATTGGGAAACACACTGCCTGTTTTCTAATGGGGTCCTCCATCTTACTTCTCCTTAAAGTGGATAAATATTCAAGGCACAGCATTCAAAATATATCAGCTGCCTTCTGAAGCTGCACCCTCTGGAGACCTGGGGCTGAGCAATTTGTAAAGCAGGTGTATGCATAAGGACTGGGAATACGTATCATGGCGCTGCAATGATCTTCTCATCCAAGACTAGTCAGTCACAGGTTCAAATCCTAAAACTCAGAAGTCTGGCTTTTTTAATTTGGAAACTTGAAATGAAGACTAATCTAACTTCTGAGGCAAGGATCTATCTTCCCGCACAGATTAAAAAATGCTGCAGACATTTTGGTTAAAAGTTTCTCAGTTTTCCAGTTCTAGAGACAATCCTGCACTCCAGACACACCTCCTCATATTTCAGGACCAGGCTGACCGTTTTCTATACCCACTGACTTTCTCCTTGTGGGTGAGATTGTTATTTAAGACCTAAAGCTGGAACCAGAGTCTACAGCTGATTCCCAGCAACTGTGTACTGGTTTTCAAAACTGCAAGCTGTCTTCTTGAATCTGTGGAGGACTGATGTACTCTGATTCATTTACTGCTACTATTGAATACTTCCAAGTTCAGTTTGTCATTTTCAAATCTACTGAAGGTTCTGTTTCAAAAGGGACTGAGGATGCCAGCTTCCACTAAGCTAGAAGTTCTAAGGGTTACAGACAATTTTTTGAAAAAAGGTAAACTCAAGAGTTATGTGTCTAATATTTTGTGAGTATGGACTTACACACTGAAATTACTTAGGTCTTTTTGAAAAAACATTACCACTGGAGCTCATATGGTTTTTAAAGCACTTAGAAACTGTGAAAGAGTAGACACAATTATCAGTTTATATATAGGGACACATACATCTAAAAAGCCAATACCTATAGGCCATTCATGGGATTAGTTACTTTTGAACAAGAAGAAACATCCTGTAGAAGCTTTATTGACTCAATTCTTGAGTGTTTTATCATTGCTAGTCTGTGTAACAGAAATTAAATCACAAAGCATTAGTGCTTCAGCCTAAATTACAGTGGTGCCCTACGAAAAGCATAACTTTTTAAAATTGCTGTCAGGACACAGTGCAATTCATTCATTTTGTGTGTGCTTAATAATATTTATTAATATAATAACACAATTGCTAGCAGCAAGAATTAATCTCTAAGTGCTCCTTCAAGAAAGGGGTTCCAGTTTCTGCTTTGCTGATGTGTCTGCTGAGATTAGAATACATATTTATTTGACTTGTTCACAAAAACATGCTTTGGTTCCCTTACATAAAAGGCAAAATCAAACTTTGGCTCAGATTAAAACACTGTCTGTAAAACAGGTAGCTGTTTCTCTCATTCATCTCAGTGCACCATTAAATCTAGAGCCCAGTGAGAATAGTGTTTACCCTACTGATAATTATTATTTCACTGCTTATGATTTTGCAGACATCCAGCTGATGCATATTGGTAACACAGATACAGCAAGGAAAACCATAGTTCTACCAGGTGAATCTTTCTTCTGCCATTGAAGTCAATCAACAAAAATAGGACCAAACTTTCTTTCTACCAGTCTGACTTTGTATGAAGTTGAGTTTAGATGCACTCAGCTTTCATTTTTTTTCAGATAACCAGGAAATACTTCCTTATACAGTGTATATACATATTTTCTGTAACAGCAAGACTAAGGTGGGTGAAGTGGCTAGTTATTGGTCTACAAAGAATAGCAATTATTAGCAAAATATTTTTTTTTAAATTATGACATGAAAATTTAGACATGGGCAGACAAACAGTCTGTTAATCAGCATTTCCCATCAGTTTCTGTCATGCACACTGGAGCTCTCTCTCTGTCACTATCAGACTATATAAATTTTAAATTCTTTCTATGATGGCTCAGAAACATCAGTAAGGAATTGCAGATGTTTTTGAGAGGGACCTGCATAGACATGATATTCCTCCCACAGGGTCCCTGCATGTCAAACAAGACAGACAGGAGGGCAGAACAGACAGCTCAGCAAGTATAAAAGAGGATGGGGCAACAAGGAAACAAGTAAAAGGCAAAGACTTGATTCTTTACTTCCCTTAGATATGCCAAAGAGCAATCATCTGAGTACCACAACTGAGCAAGGTTAAAATTTGTCAAGATGGCTTTAACCTGAGGTAATCAGTCAAGCATTTTCTACTTTTGATAGCTATTTATGTATAATTATTTCAATGTAATTGCACATGTAGCTGAAATCAAGGGCAATGACTGAATTTTAACAGGATCATGTGACATTATTATAATTGAAGCTTTTGTTCTATTACAGAAAAATGACTGCTTTAAACCAGTGTATTTCCAGGGTTTCCTATTATCATCAGTTAGACTTTCTACTGACAGAAATTCAGGAATTGTGACTCACACAGTGTTGTAATATATCAGCAATGTAATATGTCTATTAACAAACAAAATATGTTCAATAAAATCCTGAGCAGTGGAAAAGCATGCATTTTATATGGGTCTATGTCTATTAAATCCAAACATGATATCTTGTTATGATATAATGCTCCAGGTACACATTTACCCTGTGAGATCAGTAAGAAAATTAAAATTAGCTTTTGAGTACAGATCTCAAGTCTAGTTGAAAGATGAATGAAAAATTTTAAATCCCTCAAAACAGGGTTGAAAGGGACCTTAAAAGATTATCTAATTCCAACCCCCTGCCATGGGCAGGGACACCTTCCACCAGACCAGGTGGCTCCAAGGCCTGTCTAGCCTGGCTTTGGACTCTGCCAGGGATGGGGCACCCACAGCTGCTCTGGGCAACCTCTGCCAGCGCCTCATCACCCTCACAGTGAAGAATTTCTTCTTACTATCTAATTTAAATGTACCCTCTTTTTGTTTAAAACCATTTCCCCTTGTCCTATCACTACATGCCCTTGTAAAAAGTCCCTCTCCAGCTTTCTTGTAGGCCTCCCTTTAGGTACTGGAAGGTCTTCCTGGAGCCATCTCTTCTCCAGGCTGAACAACCCCAACTCTTTCAGCCTGTCTTCATAAGAGAGGTGCTCCGACCTCTGATCATCTCCATGGCCTCTTCTGGACTCACTCCAACAGGACCATGTCCTTCATATGTTGCGGGCCCCAGAGCCAAACACAGTACTGCAGGTGGGGGTCTCACCAGGGCAGAGTAGAATCACTTCCCTCAGCCTGCTGGTCACGCTTCTTTTGATGCAGTCCAGGATATGGTTGGCATATATGATGAATAGTGGCTTACCAACTTCATCCACCAGTTCCCTCAGGACCCATGGATGCGTCTCATGAGGTCCCATGGACTTGTGCACCTTCGGCTTCCTTAGATAGTCACAAACCTGATCTCTTACAGTAGGCAGTTCTTTGTTCTTCTAGTCCCTGTCTTCACCTTCTGTGACTTGGGCGGTGTGGCTGGAACATTTGCCAGTAGAGACTGAGGCAAAAAAGTCATTAGTTACCTCAGCCTTCTCCATATCCTGGGTAACCAGATCTACTGTTTCCTTCCAGAGAGGGACCACACTTTCCCTAGTCTTCCTTTTACCACCTATAGAAGCTTTTCTTGTTGCATTTGATGTCCCTGGCCAGGTTTAATTCTATCAGGGCTTTAGCTTTGCTAACCTGATCCCTGGCTGCTCGGACAATTTCTCTGTATTCCTCCCGGCTACTCTTCTCTGCTTCCACCCTCTGTAGGCTTCCTTTTTGTGTTAGGCTTTGTCCAGGAGCTCCTTCTTCACGCATGCAGGCCTCCTTTTTGTGTTTGGCTTTGTCCAGGAGCTCCTTCTTCACCCATCCAGGCCTCCTTTTAGTGTTTAGCTTTGTCCAGGAGCAACTTCTTCACTCATGCAGGCCTCTTTTTGTGTTTGGCTTTGTCCGGAGCTCCTTCTTCATCCATGCAGGCCTCCTGGTGGTTTTGCCCAACTTCCTCTTGGATGGGACACATCTCTCCTGAGCTTGGAGGAGGTGATCCTTGCATATTAACCAGCTTTCTTGAGCCCCTCTTCCCTCCAGGGCTTTATTCCATGGTACTCTACCAAGCAGATCCCTGAAGAGGCCAAAGTCTTCTCCCCTGAAGTCCAGGGTAGTGAGCTTGCTGTGTGCCCTCCTTGCTGCCCTAAGGATCTTGAACTCCAGTTCTTAATTAATGCTCCATCAGTGAGCTTGGAGGACAGTTCCTCACAGAGGAAGATTCACTTATGCTCACTGCCAGAGGACAAGAACATCATCATATTTTCTTTAGAGGGCAAAACAGGGCACAGAGCCTTTCATTGTATTGTGTTCCATGGACACATGGAGCATAAAAATCCTCATTCAGATCTATGGTTTCTGCTGTGCTTATTTTGGCCAACAGGTGTAAACTACTTCTTCTCCAAGTTTTTGATTAATGAATAAAGATTAAAGTTATGACTCGATTCTGCAAACTGCAGGGATGGAATATGGTCACAGATGGGTGCTCTGCTCTGAGAATCGATCTGAGCTTAGTCCCTTGCATCATCCAGACCTCCATCTTTCCAGACAAGGATAATATTCATTGTCAACAGTACTGAATACACTAGGTTAATGGAGTAAGGTGATGTTTTACACAGGCATGAAATATCAACAAAACTAATTCTCAGGAGTTGTGGGGGTGGGGGACCATTGGTTTCCCAATGCCCTGTCTCTTAGAGATGAGAAATATCAGGAAGCAGAACACTTAACAGGGGAAATGGGAGCAAATTTCCTTCCCAAAGATGCTATGTGCCACTATCAAGAAACTTGGTATTTCTTGAACAACCAGAAACTGTCTACTTCAAAAAGCTAGGGAACCACTTTTCAGGTCCCACATGACAGACAGACAGGAGTACCTTATGTAAAGTAAGGGTGGCCTGCAAACATACATACATGCAGCATCTACATCAGGAAATAATCCCCAAGTGAGTCTTCTCTAGTTTTAGCGTTTTTTGATTTAGAGGGAATTTGAGTGCAATAGCTACACCAGACCTCACTTTTTTTATGCAGGCTTCTTACACCATCCCTTGGCTTTGATGAGCAAGCAGGCTCATAACTGGGGCGTGTTACATTGTCCAGCCCACTACTGACATCCATGGCTACAGAAGAGCTGGAAAGACCTGTGGTAAACTGTCCTTCCCATATTGGCACTCTCCATTGATGGAAAGCTGTCAGGAGCAGAGCTGTTGTAGAGACCATCTGTTGCAGAATGGCTGTGTGATCATGGCCATGACTCCCTTAAAGATCTTTGTGAAACAAAGTTAGCGTAAGTTAGCTGAAGCAGGCCTTGCAGCTATGCTGAGGCATGCTGATAAGGAAGCTGAGAAAAACACTGACCTTGTGCCTAATGTTGTAAATAACTTTGAGGAATTCGCGTAGACAAGAGAGGAAAAAAAAAATATGTAGCTAGCTATCCGCAGAAACCGCAAGTAGGAGGACGTATGAAAATGTAACCCTTTAGAGCTTAGCCAATCAGCAGATGACTAGTAGGCATAATTAACTGGAACTGTATATAAGACATAATCGCGCCATAATAAATCGAAGCTTGCTTTATCACTCATATTGAGTCAGCCGCGTGCTTCCCCTCGCTCGTCAACCATCTCCCACCACCACAGAAGAGGAAAGGACTACTGAGCTAGGCCCACTGACCCACAGTGTTGGCCTAACAGTCTCCCAGGCTGGGTGGCCAGCTTCATGCTGACTGCCTGGCACTGATGTTCATGCCTCTGACTGACACAACAGTTCCAGCTGCAATGTGACGGAATGCCTGATATGCCCCATTCCTAACATCTTCTCTTCCCCACCAAAGCTAGCCAGAAGTGCAAGAAGCAATAAGCATCAGCAGAGTACAGAATCTAGGCTCAAATAAATGATGCACTGATGATTGTCAAGTGGTAGTGGAAACTGGCTTACTGCCATCCCCATCGTGAGGTGTGCTGTCTGGCCATGCATGGTGTCTTGTTCTCTCACATGCAACAACTTCCTTTTGGCTGAGCAAGAGATGTGGGTAAACTCAGAGTGACCCTGGTTTGAACAACTGAGACACCAGAACAGTGGGACTTCCCTGGGGAAACCTCCTCCCTACAGCACAGCCAGTATCAGCAAGACCATCTGCTTCATCTGTGCCACATCTCCTTCTGCCTGCTTTTTTTTGATAACTCCTTCAAAACTTCTTCTCTGTATACTTTTCTGCTTCCGTTCTCTCATGATACTTCAGATTCTCTGCAGCACCATGGCATTGTCATTCATTTTTATTTTAAAATGAATGGCTTCCCATCCTCAGTACACTGTAAGTGTTTTGTAAAGGTTTCATTCTCAATGTTTTGACCCAGATTTCAGTCACACTCAAAGTTTTCACCTTTCTTTGGCATTTTCTAATTAAAACCTCATATTTCAAGTAGTCTTTCAAACATTTAATTTTACTTGGACTACAATATCATCCTAATTTCTGCAATATCATTTTGTAGTTAGCCTCCTCCACCTAAGTTAGCAGGAAACTATTAAAAACTCAAATGCTTCTGAACAAGTTCGGAGTACTTCATCCCATGTAACAGTAGGAATTTAAAATGCAGATGTCTGTCTGACACTGCTTCCTTTTCCCTCAATGGAGAGACATAGGCCCTTTTTTGGCACAGTTAATCTAACCTATTTCTAAATGTTTGTTTTTCAGATGACCTGCACTTTGCTCTAAATTCCATTGAGAAGACCTCCATTAGCTGTAAAGGGAGCCCAGGATGACAAGCCTATATGTTACATCAGCATTGCAGTCAGATGACTTTCTGTCCCTAATGTCAGCTAGTCCCCAACAGTTTATCTCTTATTTGGCACCCACTGCTTATCAGTACAAAGCAGAACCTAGTCTGAGATCACTTTTATCTTCCTTAGCACTGAGGGGACTCTTACACACAGGTACTGGTTTCTGGCACTACCTGTTATTTAGTAATCACACAGGGATAAGAAGTCAACAATGTTCAGTGTCTGTATGCTGTGTTATGCACTGCAGGTTGGGTTTTCAACTACCATCTCCAGTAAACTTGTTGCAGCCCTCTGACATGCCTAGTTCCCTTCTCGGGCTGCAAATTTCCACATAAGCTACACTTAAGTTTAATAGAGGACAGTATCTTTTTTCAATTTTTGCCCTGCCTAGCCATTTTGGATAAATCAGGACTCCAGTAGACAGGTACTGGCCCAGGGCACCTGTCATGTTCCTTCAAAAAACAAAGCTATGCTACACAGACAAGTCATTGTACTTATTCTAGTTGAAATTGCTGCAATGTACTGAAATACCCTCTGTATGTAATGGCTTATTTCAGATGATAGCTGTTTGGCAACATGCAAACTCCAAACCTTTATACTGCAATAGGATTGGTGCAAGCACAACAGTACCATGCCATGGGGTTAACTGTAGATTCAAGGAAGCTTGTGTGGAAAGCAAGGAAAGCAAGAATCACACAAGTTGCCCATCTTTAAGCTGATGGCATCCTTTTGTGAAGACCTTAAAAGATGCTAGCTAATTTTGTGGGGGGCAGAAGATAGATATGTCCAATCATGAATGGTCTTGTCCTGTATTAAAAGACATGTAAGTGGGAGAAAAAAACCACAAGATTAGGATTATAGTAGGATCACAATACGCAAAAATCTGGGAAAGAAAACAATTTTTCTATAGCAGCTTGAGCAAGAACACTGCAAAATTTTTAGTAAGTGGCATCTTAAATATATTGATGTTTACGTAGCAGCTGAACCCACAGGGTCACAGGCACAGAAACATAGAAGGGATGATGTTCTCCAGTGACCTGTGGGGTACTCAATGTCCATGACTCAAAATGTGCAGATACCGGTATATAGAAAGGTTGTAAGATAATCCAGGCAGATGGTTGGCTTTGTCTTCAAAACCTTGTCCCAGTGTTAAATCTCAGGTACCAAGACCATAGAATCAGCTCCCTTTTTTTGTTGCTGACATCAGCATCAGGATGACTTCAAAATAATGTCATAAGGCAAAAGACTAAAGTTATCTCCTCACCAGGTCGCTGGTGCCTATCACTACTACATGTCCTTGAGAGTTTCCACAAGATGGACAGTGCAACTCAGTACTCTGAAGAAATGAAGTCTCTAGGTTCTCTTGCCTTCTTGGGCACTGTTTTCTTTACAGTTGATGAGTTTGGTGGATTTTTGCTTTTCATGGATGTTGCTTTCTTCTGTTTTTGATGAGTGGTTCGGAGACATTTCAGCCCCAGCATCTCACAGTACTTATTGCACTGGTGGAGGGCTCTGAACTGCTCAGTGAAGGATATTGAGCAGTTGCCTTTAAAACCTTTGTATCTGTAGCAACAAAGAAAAAAAAAAAAGCCAAATGCAATTTCAAGATTCATTGTCAGCATAGGGAGGCAGAGTATGACTGTTGACTCCTAAGCAATTTGAAAACATTAGGCAAGTCTCTTCTATCCATGTTGTTTTGAGAAGCACTAACTGTCACAGAAAATCAAACTGAGCCATTCAGAGGTCTAGGAAACCAGGTAATAAGTAGTGATAGAAGAGGGAAAAGGGTTAAAGAGGCATAGTTCTGTGGTCTGTGTCCTGGCTACTATTTTTCATTTCATTTAGTTGGGAATATAATTGCCTGCTGGCTCATTTTGTCTCAATAATACATGAACTAAATCCACTCTACTTCATTCTCTATAAGCAGTTCTTTACCATGAAGAGTCAAGGTTGCCACATGAGGTGTTGTCAAAACCAGAAGGGGTTTTCATCCAAACACATACAGAGAAGCAAACTTCTGTGCTACACTCCTCCCTCCCTCAGGCTTACAACATCTCAAGGAACCAAGCCTCTTGGGGAAGAAGATGTAAGGACCATTCCTGAGGAAGGCAGTCTCACCCAGCCTTCACAGCTCCCAAGCCACCACCATATCTCCCACTGCTACCTCCCCCTTCTTCAGTGGGCTAGCAAAGCCAGGGAATAGGCAGAGCATGTACATCCCTCTTCTTCTCACCATGCCACTGGTTGCTGACATTCCTTCTGGTGCTTGCTTTTTAAGCTGCAACAGCTTTTTTCAAAAGCTGCACCTGCTTTTTAAAGAAGTAATTTTTGGTCAGATTACTAGGATGGAAGAGTGAGAAGAAAGGCCAGGGTGCTCCTCTCCTTTTTCGGTAACCTTGATAAGTGCATGTTCTACCTTATTCTCTTGGTTCACTGGACATACAATGTCCTCAGATGTGAACTGTGAGTTATCACTGCATGAAAAACAAACAAGAGTTAGCAGTGAAATTAACACACGTTCGTTGCACAGCATTCCAGGGAACATCTTTCCTCATGCAGATTGCACAGTGCTAAAGAAAAACACTGTTGCTCTGAGAAGGTGAAACTCAATTCTAACAGATAAGCATCTTTATTGCAACATGGTTTGCCAAATTTTCTTCTACAAAAGAATGGTGCCAGTGGTGAAAATATAACAAAATCCTTGCAACAAAAGGGAAAATATCTGCCCCCATTTATATCTAACTGTCCTATTTTGCATCTCTAGTGTTCCTCTACAGAGAAGAAATAGAAAAGTTGAAACCTCAGGCTGACTGCTTTCCTAGTATCAGTAATTCCACCCTAGGAGAAAGAAATCTCTTTGGTAGATAATGCGAATCTGAAAGTTTCTCTAATATATCTAAAAGGTAATATTTATTGCTTATTCAGGCACATACCAAAATGGTAACATACATTGTTAGTCCTCCTTACAGCCAAAAAAAGTCATCTATACATTTTGCTGCTGCTTTTAAACACTGTCATAATTGCCTACCCATGGAGGATGGATCCCAAATGATTTCAGGCAAGCTATTGCAGCCATGATGATGAAGCTCTGCAGATAAGTGCAAGGTGAACAGCAGACCTTAGTCTTCTAAGGAATGAAATTATTGCTGTTGGTTAACTTCAATAAGGAAAACTACTTTGGAGTTCAACTTTTACATCATAAGTATTTAGCAGTCCTTTTTATCTTCTCATACCAATATTTTATTTTCAGATTCTTCTTTGAAGTCAGAGTTTTTGAATGTTAATTATGTATTTCAAGGAAATAAATCTCCAAAGGTATTTTATTATTCGTCATGTGAAGCTGTTCATACCAGACAAGGTTACCCTCTAAGTTAAATAGGTAATAAACCTGCTCTGCTCTAGAGAAACCATTCAGCTAGCTTGCTATAAACAGCCAGATGAACCTCAAAGGGTTAAGAATTTTTTTCCTCTCCTTTCCAAGTAAGTTATGTGCTTCTTTACCCAAAGGAAGTTTATGAGGAGTGCCATTGTTACTTCAGGACTATACCCTGAAGCTCAGTAAGATAATGAACTGTTCTCTCACTCCTTTGGAGAAACAATAGACTTGAGCTCCTTTACCAGAGCCAATGGATGTATGCTCCAGACACATTGGCAGAACATGTTCCACAAGCAAACATGCCTGTCCTCAGCAAGAAAATCTCTATATCAAGCATTGATCCTGACTCCAGAAACTAGTTAAAGCAGAGTAATGCACTGCCAGGAAAGAGCATTAACTTCTACTGAAATATTTTTATTAATTTATCATGACTATTCACTTAACCATTGGAATTTCCCAGTGAATGCCGGTGGCAGCAACAGCTGTTTTTGCAGCACTTTCCACTGTCACGGTGCATCACTGCTGCAGCAGTGTGTGTAACACAGATGCAGCTGCTGATGTCTGAGGAGATAGGTGCAGACAGCCTTGAAGTAGCATCTGCTTACTCTGGTGTCTGAACTTCTCCATTTCTGCTGCAACACTGATTGAGAGGCTTTTCTCCTGCACATTGGGTGAGTGTGTTCTGGCAGAAATATTAATGATAAGTAACCTCCAGGACTATCAATTAGGTGAGAAGTTTCACTGCACTGAATGCTGACTATTTTAATTCGTGGCTGCAAAATGACCGCACATTCTTTCTCTTGCTCTCGTTCTCTTTTTCTCCCTAGGTAGCCATTTTGTTGCAGCTAAAGAAAATTTCGTGTCTTTTTCTCATGCTATAAAAGTCTGATAATACTCATTTCTTTGTGGAAATAATCTTGGAATGAAAAAGTTGAATAAAAAAAATCCACTTTTCTCATGAAGTAAATAAAAGACTGTCTAAAAGGCTTTCCTATCTGTATTTGATATTTGTCACTTACTGTATGTCTTTGAAGGAACATCTGAACAAAGAGCAGAAACAGTAGCATTTGCTCAGATGATACTACGAGTAAGAGCCACTTTAAATGAATAATTGAATGCTCTGCTAACTGTAGCTTTAGAATTCACCAAATGCCAGATATGTTTGCAGTAAAAATAAGAGCATAAATTTCTTGTGAACAGGAGACAGAACATTTACATTAAAAACGTGATTTATTTATATTTTACTAGCTTTGTTCCTAAATCAAGACACCTTTCCCTTCTCTTAAAATAATAGGTTTGCATTTGATCTTGTGGCTACAGATGTGGCCTAGGTGACACTCCTTGTCAATTTTGGAAGTTGAGAAGCATGAATGAGCCTAGTTTGGGTCTGCACTGTGCAGACAGCCCCAGGTCTTATAGTGGGCCATAGGAAAACTAATCTACAGATGTGAGACCAAAATTTTGCATCAGAGTTCTCCCAGCTGTTTGCTGTTTGTTCATCACTGCTTCCACAGAGCTCCCCTTGTGTGCTTCCAGACTGCATCATTTGTTCTGGACAGACCTAATGACCACAGCTATGGTGTAATTTGGCAGGACATCTGAGCTTAATTCAAACCATTTGGTGCTGTTATAGCTTCTGGTACGTGTAACTGAGGGAAGGTCTCCATTATGATTGGTTTCTAAATTTTACAGTCTGTATCACTCTCATATGTTTTGTGTTCAGTAATACCAAACTATTGACCATTCCAAGCCTTGAAAAATATAAACCGTTTATTTTGCACAGCATGCACTACTAATTCACTGACTAGATAACTGGTAAATAAAACCAAGACAGAATTCTATCTGCCAAACGACAACTGGGACTTGGCCCAAACCAATCTTCCTTAAATCTGAAGGGGGAATGCTGCATTTGTCCCCAGCCCTAAACTCCCCGATGCCTCTTGTTGCCATGTTGAGTAAAACTAGATTTCTCAATGCCCTGAAACCAGACAGACTTTCAGCTCCACGTTTGGCAAACAGCACTCCTGTTCACCACCATGACGGTGGGTCACAGCGTTTCTGATTCCTTCATCTTTGTGTTTACCATTCTTGCATAAATACCTGGGCACTTGTGCACCGCTTCTAAACTGGCTCACTGTTTGCACTTAGAAGCTGTAGAAGAATGGCTGCAGAAGAGTAGCCTTAGAATCTCTGAAGATCTGCACAATCCAGGCCTGGTATTAGAATAGGCCTGTAATTAGAATTGTGCTGAAGTTGCTGTGCTGAAGTTAACAAGAAAGGTAGCCTTGAGCTATTCTTGAATCCTGAGACCAAGTAATTATGTTGTGCCAACAGGCCGTGGCTGTAACAAGCTACAGCTGCTGGGAAAGCAGGTGCAAGGCCAAGAGAGAGAGGGAGCGGTATGGGAATATAGGGAGTAGCAAACTGCAAGGCTGAAGCATAGTAATGCAAATAGCTACATGGATAGAATGCTTATTTTAGTCATGATAATTAGGGGCGTGAGAACCGCACGTGCTTAGAGGCTAATAACCAATTATATTTTTGCTTTACGAATATGCATGTGTATCGAGTCTATATAAGTAGTGTTAGAAACTAATAAAGTTGAGCAAGATGCATAACTCATATTGAGCGTCTTCTTGACTCCGGCGAACCCTTCTCCCCAACAATTGGCGCCCGAACAACGGTAAAGCTGGAAAAACTGCCTTTGCATTGTGACGGTGGGCTTTGCAAATTGAGAGTCACTGAGAGGAGTTCGAGCAGGAAGGTGTCCGTAAGGAGTAAAGACGTCTGAATCCGGCAGTGAACGCTCCTGCATGGACCTGCACCAGTAAGACCGTTTTTCCCTCGATAATGGAAAGGGAGGCGGCACTCACGCTATTAACTGATATTCTTGCTAAGCGAGAGGCTAGCATGAGCACAAAGAAGCTCCATGAGCTCTGTAGGTGGGCGAAGGAAAAAGGACACTTAAAAGACCCGCAACTGATGTTTAGTGTGACTGAGTGGCGAAAGGTTGGGGATTCCCTTTGGGATGAGATCCTTAGCGACAGCAAGTCGGCCAAGAACTTGGGATCAGCCTGGCGGGAGGTCATAAACCATTTACGATCAATGGTTGCGGAGAAAAAAATGGCTATGGCTGCCTCAGACCTCCTCGGTCGGGAAACTGAGTTGGAGTCTACCCGATTATTTGGTCTAGGCGTTCCATCTGCAAAAGGCATAATTGTGCCTATTAAAAACTCTGCGACAGAGCTATTACACCCGACACCGATACCGGAGGGTGCCACCGCAACGGGTGGTCCACGCCGCCCTGAAAGCTACTGAGAGCTGCCCCCCCTGTTAGATGAGGAAGAGGGTACAAGTGCGGGTCCGAGCGCGCCTCTGAATGAGAGCGCAGAGTCTGATAGAGAAAATGAGCCCACCCCAGCTGCACCTGCCCCGATCCCCCGTCCCCAAACGAAACCCTCCGACCGGACCCTAAACTGCTTGCAGCAGCAACTGAACGAATGCCACCTGCCTACTGGCGGTCGTGATGTTCAAGCCCTGACCCAGGAAGGCATTATCCTCCAGCCTGTCGCTTCCCAAAGTCGTTGGTCTGGGGTTATACGAGACGCTATATTGGAGGGAGAGTGGCAGGCTGCCTCTGCTGTTGCATGTCTGGTGCAGACCACCACGTTACCAGACGGTACAGCAGCCGCAGCGTGGAAACCTTTTGATTGGAAGTTTATGCAGCAGCTGCGACAAACTGTTACACAATATGGTTTGCAATCAGAACCAGTCAAGCACCTGCTGAATTACTTGTTTGACTCTGAAATCATGACACCCAGTGACTGTACTTTGCTAGCCAGATTGCTTCTTACACCAGCACAGTTCCCCGCGCCCCGCCAGCGTGCCGTGCCGTGCCGTGCCCCGCGGCTCCCCCCGCTCGCCCGCCCACCCACCGCCACGGATCCCCCCAGCTGCTGGCGAAAAGCGGAGTCCAGAGTTCGGTGTAGAGCTGCAGATCGCACCCCCGCCGGTGGTAACACCGCGTGGAGTAAATCGCGGCAGGGCTCTACGCTAAATTTCTCTCTGTGAGAGGGGGGGGAGGGGGCACTACGGAAGGCCGCGACGAGTAAATCGCGGCAGGGCTTCTCCGCGCTGATATCCTTTCTGTGAGAGGGGGGAACTCTGAGAAGACCGCGATGGAATTAGACGCGGCAATTAAACTGTTAACTGGCATTCTCCTTAGGAGAGGGGAGGGCGTTAAAGAGACAGAAGTGGAGACCTTAGTTCGCTGGGCACGGGGAAAAAAAAAAAAAAAAAAAAAAATATCCCCGAGCCCGCGTTATTGTTTAGTATTGCGGAATGGAGAGAAGTGGGAAATTGCCTCTGGGGTGGCGGTCAATAGTTAACACTCTGGAAACTATGAAAGCGAAAAAAAAAAAAAAAGTAGCGGCGGCAGCCATAGAAGCGTTGGGGAGAGATGTGGTAGAAAAGCCGGTGGAGCAGAAGGGTGATTCACCTAAGCCTTCTCTCTTGGCTACACTTTTCGGAGTTGGGCATACTCGTCCTATGAAGGGTACGTCCGCCCCTGCGTGTTCAACAGTGCAGGAGCTTTTAGATAAGACAGCGGACAAACCGAAAGTTACTCCTCGGAAGCCTACTGTAACTGAGCCGAACCCGGAAGAGGCGGCTGAGCCTCCCCAGGAGGGCGGGGCAGCGAGTCCTGCTGCACCAATCACGTCAGGGCGGGCAAAAGCGCCGTCCGACGTCTTGAAACATCATCTGACGAGTTTGAGGAAGAAGGCGGGGAGAAGCTTTGTGATAACAATACAGAGAAATCCTTACAGGAGGTAATAGATAAATTAAGAAACCTGGTAAAGCGAGTTAAAATGAACCTGCCTATTACTTCAATACCTGTAATTCCTCCAGTTAGCCCAACCACCCCACCGATGCTGAACTCGAGAAAAGATCCAGTTCTACAGCGTTGGTCTGGTGTTATTCGTGATGCTATTTTGGAGGGTGATTGGCAGGTGACCAGCTCGTTAGCTTGTCCAGTACTGATTAATAATCGTGATGCACATAACTGGGACATGATCTATGGAAGGTTAATGATCATATTTTAGCGATGGGAGTGTTGCAACCTGCTCTTCCACCTTTTATGATGATCCCTCAGAATTGACAAATTGTTGTGATAGACTTGAAAGACTGTTCTGTCTTTTTCATGATTCCCTTACACCCTGATGACACACAAAGAGACTCACTAACGATGATTTGCAACCGTTCCAATCCTGGTTGCATGGCACCGAAGCCAACAGTCCTCGAACTTGTTCACCAGAACAGAGGGCTGCCCTAGAAGTTGTGTCCCGCATGATTCAGACTAGCTGGTGTGGTCACCGAATGGCAAATCATCCGTTATCTTTTTTGGTTTGTAATGTTGCCACTTCAACTTTTGCCCTTATTTTGCAATGGCAAAAGAAAAAGGGGGAAAATACGGCGATCGTTTTAGAGTGGTTGTTTTTGCCATTGCAACCCAGACATCGCATTTTAAGTCATCCTGAAGCAGTAGTGGCCTTGGTGAGAAAAGGAAGAGACAGGATTGTTGAAATTGATGGGACTGAACCGGCAGATATCAGTATTCCAGTCCGTGGTGATGATTATGAGTGGCTCCTGAGACATTCAACAGCCATACAGGAAGCCTTGATGGGCTATACAGGTGTTGTACACAACAACCGGCCAAAAGGACCTCTCTGGAAGATGTTAGAACATTATCAGTGGATTGTGAGACCATTATGCTCAAAAAGACCAGTTGACGGGCCAACGTGCAAATCCTGACGAGTAATTGCTTGAGCAAGTCCTTGGTCAGCATGAAACTCATTAAGTAGTCTCCCCTTCATATTCAGGTCTTCATTCACACTGGAGTCACCCTTACAGTCATTTTGATCAGACAGAAAAAATCCTTTATCCATGACAACATTAACTGGATCATTCTCCTCTTCACCAGTCATTTCTAGTTTTTCACAGGACCAGAAAGAACAAAGCTCTTCCTCCCTTAATTGTTCCCCTCCTTGGAAACAGAAGTGTGTATTCTTTACTACACCACTGCTCCTCTGCATTTCAGGCCTATAACCCCCACTGCATAGGCCAGTCTTCCAACTCTCCACACTTGAAGACTGGTCTTTTTCTACACCAGCAAAATCTGCAGGCACAGCTGTAAAACATTCTCCACTGCGTTCTGAGCTGTCTTCATCTCTTTGAGAAATTAATTGTCTGACACAATCTTCCAACTCACTGCAAGAAGTTCTGTGTTCCTGAGCTGCTGCATTTTCCCTTAGGTCTATTTCTGCATTCTTCTGATGACCTTCATACTCTTTTGAATCAAAGATAATGCTAGAACTCATTTCTCTGATGCTTCTGAAGGGACAGTCAGCATAGCCTCGACAGACTTGGGGAAATACAGCTGGTCTTGAGGAACCATTTTCTTCATCATCATTAGAGATGAGATTCTCTCTCTTTAACTGGTTTTCAGTGTATTTTATTTTAGGTCTCACTGCTAGCTCAGACGAATTTCCTTGGGCAGTGTTTCCATCATTGACATTCGGGCCAACGGTGTTTACAGATGCAGGACGAAAGATGAAGAAGGCTGTATGTGTTTGGCAATCCGATAATCAGTGGCAGAAACAAGTGATCACTGGTGAACCACAGGACAGCCTTCAAACCTTAGAACTGAAAGCAGTTGTTGAAAGGGCAAACTGTACCCTGAAGGATTATCTTCAGAGACAGAAAGTATCGCAGGACAGAGACGTAACTAAACGGTTGTCTAAGGTGTTGTTTACCTTAAACTATCTCTCCCTTAGGGAGGGTAGAGAGGGACCACCTGTTGTTATACATCACCAAACAGCATGAGGGAAGCAAACAGCTGCAGTTCCTGGTTTGAATGTTCTGTATAAAAATATGGCTTCAGGCGTATGGGAAGGACCATCCACCTGATAGAATGCTTATTTTAGTCATGATAATTAGGGGTGTGAGAACCGCACGCGCTTAGAGGCTAATAACCAATTATATTTTTGCTTTACGAATATGCATGTGTATCGAGTCTATATAAGTAGCATTAGAAACTAATAAAGTTGAGCAAGATGCATAACTCATATTGAGCGATTTCTTGACTCCGGCAAACCCTTCTCCCCAACAAGAAGCGAGTTACTGTGTTGCATTATTTTTGTTTATGCTCCCCAAAGAATCTACTAAATAGCTTATTTAAAGGATTGATTGCCTGACTCTGATGCGCCCCAGTGGCTACAGCAAAAATACTTTCCAGGCTTTTCGGTTTCTAGTTCGCCTTTGCCCTCTACTGACATAAATTGCTCTAGTGCAGCTACTTCAGTGCACTGAATAAATTACCCTTTGCTTCGGGTTCGTTTGTTTCCAATTCACTGGTAAAACAGACATAAAAAGGATAAAAGATCAAAATTACTTTGAAGATTGTTAGTTGTTGAAAACATCAATCACTGCACAGCTTCTATAGGAAGGAGGGGAAAGATGAAGACAAAGGATACATAAATGCTCATCCACAAATGGTAGCTCAGACTTGGAATATGAGTCGGGACCCCCAAAAAAATCATTAACAGCAATAAGCCATGCTGAATATAGGTACCAATTTTAATATATGCTGTTTATTGTACTTGGTTTACAAGAAACACTGGAGGACAAATAATGGCCATGAATAATTTATGACAGTTGCTATATTGGCTTTTGCAAAATCATCCATAACAGTTTTACTATGACATTAGATTATTTGAAAGCTTGACTATACTATGAGCATGGCAGGGGTGGGGGAGATGGATTTTTTTTTCCCCATTTTTTTTCTCCCCTGATCACAGGTTTAATCTTAGAGTGAAATTAGTATTGTATTTAATGTACATTCCATCCAGGAACAATATGAATGTTCTCCCATTCATCAAGGATCACAGGATTTACCAAGGATATTTTTGGTTTGCCTTGATATGATTGGCCCAGGCTTAGAAGAATTGGAGGCAGAGGAGCTGTCTGTGACTAGTGTGTGTGTGTGACTAGTGAGATCATTACCTCTGCAAAGAGTGGTTGAAGAAACTGGTAATTTCTACAAGCAATTATACCAAAAAATCAGCTTTCTATCTGCTCTAACAGTACAGTTAAAACCATATCATACTATATGTTTCAGTTAAGTAGAACTATGTATGTTCTCCCCAACATGCGAGATAGACAATCTCTCATGAGCATGGCTGCACACTACCAAAAGTAGCAATAGCCAGTAATATAGACAAATTCTGTGTACTTTTTTGTTTTTCCCACCCAGGCTCATGGAATTAAAAATCAAACTGTAGATACTAATGCAGAGCTGTCCTTTCTGGGAAAGAAGCATGGAAGAAAAATACAGAACCAAGAAGTTGTCTTGTAGCAATATCATTAGCCCAATGACACACAAAGTGATACTCAACATTTTTAAGAGATTGTTCATGAAGAGAAATTATATTCCTTTATATAACTGAGGTGATCCTTACTACAGCTTGTGTTGTATATTCATTTTCTCACTTCACCATCCTCTTCCCTATTCCAATGTGTTTTTACAAGTGTAATTTGCCATAGTAAGCTGGACAACAGCATACATTAAAGCTCTTCTATAAATCTTCTGATTCCAGTGAACAGTATTGCCTAAATAAAATTTTTATGACTCCTTTGTTTTATAACAGGATGATGTAACTTCATTTCAACTGATTTCATTTTGGATACACAGCGAAAAGAGTAAATCAACGTAAGTTTTGAATGGATGCCAGCCTGCATCCAATCAGGATTTTCCCAGAACATTCTGGGGTCATTTTTTTAATAATTTAAAAGATACTGTGAGGGTTTTTTTCTGTACCATGGGTATATAGACAAGCTCCAGTTTAATATAAAGACTAAATACATGTGATTGGCTCTGCTTTTTCTGGTCAGTTTTGCAAAGGAAAATATTAGTTTAAAGCATTGGTCACAGGCATTTACACCCATTCCCTTTCCAGCAGCCACCTGATCTGAATGACTGCCTATACCCGCTATTCCTATCCATGGCTCTTTTGGCCTGTGGAATAACTAGAAGCTTTAACAGAAACTTAAGAGAAATGGAAGAAAGTTAGAACACTAAAGGCCTATATCTTTAACAGGCATGCTTAAGACTCCCCAAAAGACCTGAAGCCATTGCAAAGCTATTAGGAAACAGGCTTCTCTATGAACAGATCTTTTGTTATAGTTCAGAATTACTGCTTCTGAGAAAGAAGGGAAAGAGATACCATCAAATCCCTTAACACATTTCCTTTTCTATCAGCTGTGGCCTATACAAAGCTGAATAGACATCTTCCCTCCACCCATGCAGCTGACAAGAACATCCAGCTCAAGAAAAGCTTAAGGTTGCTGCCTGCTATAGGAGGAAAAAACTGACTCATAGAGTTCTAAACTGACAGAAGAGTCTTTATAAAAGCTTGTGGCATAAATGCATATTCTAAAGCTTTGGCACTTTTGCTGGCTGCAAGAAGGATTTAAGCTGTGTTCTCTCATGCAGTCCCTGCACCATCCCTTTAAATTCTTTGCAAAAAGGGCAATAAAAACTTTGGCCCATTCCAGGGCATCTCCTTCCCTAGTTCCCACAGTACTGTGGTAGATACCATCTCTTCTTCCAAGGGAAGAGTAGGAGGGGAGAAGGGTCACCTCCGATACTGGTAGCAGGATCTAGTAGTAGGGCTAGATAGGTATAAGCATTTATATTTGCATTTGCTGGGGCAGGTACTAGTGAGTGCAAGCCCAGATGGAGCTCTGCCTTCAACAGCATGCTGTGTTTGAGATACTTCCTCCATGGTCAGAAGCTCTGGACAGCACAAACACCAGGTTTTTCACTGTACCTCAGGCTGTAGCGAGTGTTGGCCCTGCACTTTCAGCCCTACCTTCCTCCAGCTAATATACCACCAAGTAAAGTGCCTTACTTGTTTGTAAGTCCCCAGACACCTTGATTTCACTCATGAAATGCCCTTTGAATAAGCCTGTTTAAGGGAGGCATGAAGGAAAAGCAAATCCCAATCTACAGCATAGCCCCATCCTTTTAGTGTTGCAGAATGGATGAAAGAGAACGGCCACGGTTCCATAGAAGGACTGTGTGATACAGCTTTTTGACATAAGTCTGGAGTGAACCAAGCTAGGCCGCAGCGAGAAATTACCAGACTTGCTAGAAATGGAAAATTACCAGGCTTGCTAAAAATGGAAAATTACCAGGCTTGCTAATAAGGGAAGAGAGATAAGGTTATGCTGACCTTGTAAATAACTTTGAGGAATTCACATAGATAAGAGAGAAAAAAAAATATATGTAGTTAGTTATCCGCAGAAACCACAAATAGGAGGACGTATGAAAGTGTAATCCTTTAGAGCTTAGCCAATCAGCAGATGATTTGTAGGCATAATTAACTGGAACTGTATATAAGACATAATCGCGCCGTAATAAATTGAAGCTTGCTCTATCACTCATATTGAGTCGGCCGCGTGCTTCCCCTCGCTCGTCGCATTTTAGAACAAAATAAATGTGTTTTCCTTATAGGTGAGTTCCCATAAATATGAATAAAAAGAATTTAAAAGAGACAGATGAGGACTGTTTTCTTCCAAAGTTAAAGCAAGAATAAATTTCCAGTGCACCCTCCCCCAACATATTTACACTGTGAAGACTGATGTGTAAAGCAAAATCTATTGAGGCTATTGAGAAATAAGTTTTCACTCACCCTTTGGCCAGTGTTGCTATGCCAATGTCAGTTAACTTCATTCCTACACCTACAAGGCACCAAGGAAACAGAGCTTATGTTACACTAGAATTTCTAGAAATATCTTCAGATTCAGAAGCATCATATATAAAGGCATTAAATATCATTTATTGATTCCTGGTTTTAATTTTAATTATTTGTCACCATTTAAAAAAACCATTTTAAAGTATTTTAAAAATACGATGTTTGTGCTCTGTATCACTAGCAATTTCTAGAAGTCAGTCTCATACTAGTGGTTTACAGGTAGCAAGGTGATAAAAAGAGCATAGCTTGTTTACTGTGCTTGACAGTCAGTGGTGGGGAAGGAGCAGTTACACTTTGAGGACAGCATTTTAAGAAACATACCAAATCTTTGCTTATGCATCTGCCCTGAGATGTGTATATTATGGTTTTGTGGGTTTGATGCTTTGCAAACCTGGACTGCAATGTTTATCAGCAGGAATCGTATATTTGCTTTGCTAATCAAATACCAATAAGTCAGTCAACCTTATTTTTACTTTCTGGGTGAGAGATCCAAAATCCTTTTCTCATTCAGTATTTCCAAAAACTTGGGAGTTTTAACCCGTCCCTTTGCTGACTTGTTTATAGGCAAAATCCAGCCCCGCAGGGTGGGATTTTTTCTGTACAGGAAAATGATGGTCTCAAGTCCTTTTTCCTTAGAGAATAATACTCTCAGAAATTTCAATTAGTATGCCTGAAAAATGCGGCCTAGATACTCAAATGAGAACATGATCAGAGAGGAAGGATGTTTCTCTTCAACAGCAGCAGTTATATTGTCCTTTGTAGCAGCAGTCATTATAGAGGCTCAGATACCATTTCTGCCATTGTGCTTCCCTCAGGCTAGGATTTTGTTCTTTCTTCTCCCTTTAAGTTACTTTGAGGGTCTTGTTTAGATGTCTTGTTGCTAATTTTCCTGCCTTCTCTTGTTAAAAAATATGTGATATTTCCTAAGATGCCACTTTTTGTTTTGTTTTGTTTTGTTTTCTTTAACAATGGTCTGTCTTTCCCTGTTTCAATAATCTTGTGTACTATGTTGGGTACAGGCACAGCATTTCAAGCAGACCAGAGGAGTCACGCCCACAAGAGCATAAGGGGAGCATTTAGTAAATGCAAGGAGGACATTTCCTCCCCATTATTCTTTATTTGAAGGAACATGTTTCTTCAAATCTAGCCAGGATCTGAATGTGGAGCATTCTACAGTTGAGAGATTGCAGGTAAGTATTTAGATACAAGAAAGAGTGAAAAATGAGGCTGTTATTAACAACTGAAGTCTTTCATTCACATGACATTTCCTTAACCTCTGGGATGTGAGACAATAAGCCAGATTTGATTCATATTGAGTGTTCTGATTTACTAAAGGGATATGTAGAAGAACAACTCTCTCATTAAGAGTGTAAGATTTGTTTTTTTTCTTTTATAAACTGTCTTCTTAGAAGAACATAAGCTAGGTAAAAATTTCCTTTCTCTGCTGATTAGATAAACATCATAATACTGCATAGGTTAATACATGGTAGCCCCTTCTGCCACAGTAGGCAATTAATTAACGTCTTTCTGTTCCCTAGCATAGTGCACACCACACACAAATAAACAGAGTGCACTTAAAAGAGGCTAGAAAATCAACCTAACTCTCTCTCCTGTCATTCTGATCTGCATAAGATGCTGTATTAAAACAGACACTGGGCCGTGGTACTGTCCACATCTGGAGAAGACTTTGCCCATTACAAGGTTATGGAAGGAGCACATTCAACATTGCCAATAGGACACAGAAAGCCAAGAATAACATAGCTCAGAAACAAGTCTCTGGAAGTTCCACAGGTATGAGGATTGACTGTGAGTGGTCACCAGCCTGTATCATGGGAATGCCATTTTATTGCCCCTACTCAGACAACTCACCTTGCAGGTCAGTGACAAGCAAGCTCCCATTGGTCTTTTCATACACCCAGTGCTGGAAGGTGCAACACTTCTGGCCAGCCTCTGAGTCTCTTCTCAGGAAATTTACTTCCTTGCCATCCCTGACAGTGTATTTCACAAACTCCCCAACCAGCTCCTCCTCCACTGTCGCATAGGGGATGTTATTAGCAGGGCGATGAACAAGAAAAATAGGAATGATCCTGAAATCAAGGGATAAAAACCAATAAAATCCAGACAGTTCTGTCAATGAAGGACTAAGAAACAGGCAAAGTGGCCAGTGATCTCAGAGCATGAATGAACAAGATCTATGAATTAACTCAGTCTAAACAATGCCAGGAGACATCTGGATAAGATTGGGAACTTCTAGGCAGCTCTAGAACATAATCACATTATCCTCTATGTGCTCATTTCTTTGTATTATTTATTCAGGTGTAAACTTTTTCAAAGCATGCTTTCTGATGTTGTCCTATTACATCCCAAAACCCAAACTGCATAATAAAGAGTGCTTGCTTATCTTGGAATATCACTGCTTCAACTGCTCAGGCTGACTGATTCAGTCTTGGTGAGTTGTTAGGCCTGCAAATTTGATCCTCTCCAGAAGGAGCTTTGCCCAAGACCAGTCTAAGTGGAGGATTTCTCAGACTAGACTTCTAAAACCTGATGCATCCAAAATTAGAAAACACTTTTGATAATGAAAATACAAAGCAACTACTTTACCAAAAAGTAAGAGGAAACAAGAAAGTGTCTGGAAAGATATCAGATTCTCAAGACAATTGGCTCAAGTGAAAATCTAGAATCTGGTTTCTTGGACTTTGGCAGAGTCTGGATCCAGATCAGAAAAATTCAGCTATTTCTGTATGAAGTTTTCAGGAAATTGCAAACTTGAAAAAAATTGTCTTATTTTATGAATTTAGAAATTGAGCTAGTTTAGCCAGAAAGACTTACAAATTTTTGTAGGAAACCAGGCTAGGTCCATTTATGTCTAAAGATGCACTATGCCAAAAACTCATGTCCAATATCAAATAAAATTGGAGTCTCATGGTCTCCCCAGAGAGAAAGACTGAATGTGAAGTGATAACGACAATGGTCTGGAATGAAGTATCTGTCTCACTAGCAACATGAACTTCTTGGTTACCAAAGTTCCTGCTGTCTGGAAAGCAGTGTTCTACCCCATAGGCAGTCTTCTTCTGTTTGTTCTTACACTGGAAAAGCTCAGCATATTTGTTAAACAGCACTCTGATACCACAATGTAAGTGTTCAAAATTAAGACCTTAGAGTAAGCAAACAAGTGACATTAGTGTATATTAGAGTGGAATTTAATACTGCTGTGAGATAAGGTCATTTTGGAAAGCCATTCAGCTTCAGCTGATAAAAGAATATAACTGTATTTTACCAGCTAGCTCACAAGAGCTCCTAGCTGGTAAATGTCTTTCCTAGGGAAATTACTATCACCATGGAACAGGTTTCTGGTTACTTGCTTTCTTATTGTGAATTGTGAATGTACGTATGTGCTCTATACACACTGAAAGGAGGTCTAGAAGAATTAGTCATGAGACAGAGAACCACATCTAACCAGAGCACTTCTGTATTAGTCTTCCAGTCCTAGTCTACAATTAAGCTTTATTGACAGCATTAATTTATTTGTTGTTGTGATATTTTACCCTTATTGTTATAGCACATGCAGTTAAAGTGGTACAAATGGCCTTTACCCAGTAGTTATTCTCTTTCTAAGGAACAATCACTGCAACTGTAGGCACTTGTCTAGTTCTAACCTAGTCACTAAAGGTATGATATCATCTTAACTTGACCAGTATCATTAAAGTGACCAGCTTTTGTTAGTATATATGGCTCCATAGTTTCATATTACTGCACATTGAAAGGAAAATAAATGGGTCACTGGTTAATAGAAATGTTAGTACTACACCATTGTGGAAGCATCATAAGTAACCTCAAGACCACAGAATCTCTCTCTCTCGGTCGCCTCTGCCCTTTTATAAATGTCTAGCTGCCAGGCCACTGACTATTATAGGGCAGTGCTCTCTATCATTACCTCAGCTTTCTGTTATGGTCAAACATGTGCAGACAGGCTAAGGCTGTAGTTTTAAAGCTAACTGGAAAATGTGTATGACCTCTCTTGCTCTCTTTAGTTTATAAAATGTTGCAAGGAATATACCTTCTTTTAAATACAAGTTTGGACTGACAAGGGATGGCTAGAAAAAGGAATTCAGCCTTAAAATTTTGAAATTAAAAAGTAGACCAAAGCATACTCACATCATCTCTTTTTCCTCTTATCTGATGTCTTCTGGCCAATTGTTTAGAATAAAGCACCAAATCTGAACCTTCCATGTGCCTGTTATTTGCACCAGACTTGTAGTTTGCATAGGCTACATGGTCTCTCTCTTGTGTCAAAAACTAGAGGTTATATCCTGTGCCTAGAGAAATTTCTCAAACACAAATTTTATCAAGAGCAGTAGAAAAGAAGCTGACTTGCACAAATATTTTCCCTAAAAGATTTCACTGCCATTGTTTCAGAAGCTGTGCTTTAAGTGGTCCTTTTCTTCAGGGAATCAGTGCAGCTGAGCAGATCTTGTGTTATCTAAACAGAGATGGAGATTTAGCCTCCTGTCAAGCATGTAGGTCTTATCCTTGAAACAAGGCAGATGGAATGTCAACCATTCACTGCAAATTCAACTCTATGCAGTAGCCTGACACTGGAATAACAAATCATTTGAAAAAGATCTGTTACCAAATCTTTAAGGTGCCACTTTCCAGCCTCAGAGGCAGAGATGAATACTTATTGAACTACTGGCCTGAAAAGGAAAACTGCTGAAATGAAGTAACCCAGTCTTTGTGAAAACCTAGAATCAGAGTTGGGCTTTCAGGCATAAGACTCTCTATACATAAAAAACTTGCCAAAGGAGTGACTTCATACCATCTTCAGAATGATCATGATTTCTCTCAAGATTTCATTTTTAATGGAAAGTTGGAAGACCTGACTAATCCCACACTGCTATTGCTAAACAATACTAGTATTATCACCTACTGATGTTACTTCACTAACATTAATATTTCCTCTAAATTTATATCAAAACAAGGTTTTTACCTGCTATTTACTGTCTTTACTCTTTATTAGCCTTCTCTAATGGAAATGGAATCTCTCTCACCATCTCGATACCTAGTATTATTTAGGACACAACTCCAGCTGTAACACTGTTCTCACAATTCCTGTTTCATTTTCTTCTAGCAGTCAGCGAGCAGCTGTGGCACAAGACAATATATATATACATACATGTATATGTATATTAAAAAAATTACATATATTATATATATACTCACTCTGGTACTTCCCCAAAGCCTTCCAAGGGTTCAGCTTCAGCTGCATGTGGATAACTGGCTAGCTGAAAAAGTTCATATAAACATAGTCCAGCTGGCTGGACAAAAATGCACATCTCTCAGCTTATCTGAAGTAAAGCAAAAATACACTGTCTTTGGCTGTCCTTGTTACACAATAACAGGAAGATCGCGGTGGGAAAAGAATGTTACAGGTGGGAACAGATAACTACAGAAGAGAAACTAGGGGCGGGCTTGGTATTTAGGCAACTAACAATAATGAGCTTAACTTTTGTAATATGTATGAGTTAATTATAACAAGGCATAAAAGGTGACTGTAAGGACAATAAACGAAGTCTGCTGATCACTCATATTGAGTGACTGTGTCTTCCCTCCGTCGCGACAAATGGCGCCCGAACAGGGACCCTAGAGAGGGCTGAACCTGCGAGCCACGGTTCGACGGAGATTCGGGTACCGGTCCTGAAAGCAGCGCAGGAGGCGGAAGGGCACAGTCCCCGCGCCCGGGAGCACCTACAGAGGGTCCCGCCGGCCACGCGTCGCCGGAGTCTCGCAAAGGCTGCAACAGCGCTGACGAAGGTATGGAGAGACAAGCGACGTACGATTCGCTCATATGCTTTTTAGAAAAGCGGAGCGTTCGGGACATAGATTGTAAAAAGGCATTACTCGGGTTATTAGCGTATGGGATAGCATCCGGGTCCCCGCGGCAGCGGCGAGCGGCGGCGCAGCCCGGCAGGCCCCTTCCCGGCCGCGGTTTCTCTCCAAGGCTGCACCCACACACCCCCCCTCCGATCGGCGCCATGGCGATGCAAGCGGCCAAGCGAGCTGACATCTGGCTGCCCCCAGAGGTCAATCGGGTGCTTTATATTCGGAACCTGCCGTATAAAATCACAGCGGAGGAAATGTATGATATATTTGGGAAATACGGACCTATTCGACAAATCAGAGTTGGAAACACTCCTGAAACAAGTGGAACAGCTTAAGCTTCTCAAGGAAAAATACGGACTTGATTACAAACCCACCAAAAACAAACAAACAAACAAAAAAAAAAGTGCTTCAGATGTCACCTACAAGAAATGGGTTTCTGCCTTGAACTAGCAAACATCTCTGTGTTTAAAAAGAAGCCTTTTTGCCTTGACGGCGATAATTTATTCTGTATTCTGTATTTATGCTGTATTCTGAATGTGGAAATTGGTTGGGACTAGGAGGCTGGCTTAAAGGCATTTTGCAAACGGGATTATTATTTTTGATCATTATTGTAATAATAGTTTTTTGATCAAAACCAGCCAAAATTATTTGTAAGCATTAGGCATATCTGAAGAGAATGCCTTTATTTGAATCAGCAGTTAAGGTGTAGTTTAGTCTGAGGCTGTGGTTTTATCTGCTTCTGGTGAATTTTTGAAGTGATGAAATCAGAGATACAAGGTATACTAAGTTATGAGGTAATAAGGTAATAATCTAAGTAAGGTGCTGTCTTTTATATCTACAAGTGCAATATGCTTTTATGTAGCAGAGAGAAACTTTAACAATAATGTTGCTTGAGCAGATGTGCATGTGACAACTTGGGAAAAGGGATATCACAACTGGAGTGCAACAGTGTTTCTACGTCTGGCAGAGTGAAATCTTTCAAGACCTGAGTTTAGACAGTCTAAAATAAATTGTTAGTATTCAGAAAACCCATCTTAAGCCTCTTTTGCTTACATAGTGTTATGGAAGTCAACTGCTATTGTAGAGAATTAATGATTTTTTAATACATATTAACAAATACTACTATTTTAACTTGAGGCAGTTGAGTGAGAAATTCCACGTGTAGCATTTGAGGGAATGTCAGCATAAATCGCACTTACATTAAGACTGCATTTTTAATTACTGTACTCGTTAAGATTCGATGATGCCATAAGGCTAAGGCCTTTTACACAGATCGGTTCTGAACTAAAAGGTGTGTGCACATGTAGATATGCACATCTGTGTTATTTTCCTTAATTGGCTACAAAATAATATAATTAGGTTGGGGACTAGATCTTGGGAATTTGTCTATTATACTTCTGTTTGTTAAGGAACGTGCATAACACACAGCACCCATGTAGGCTTGGCTTGTGGCATAGTTGTCAAATTTAGCATAGACATTCAGACAGATAAGCAACGTACTCTTCTTGTGTGTATCACCTACAAGCCATTATGGCTTAGTGTGTAAATCTGTATGTAACTATTGAAAAATCCCCTTATGAATGTATATAGCTTAGAACTAATTTTTTCCCTTTGTTAATTCTTTGATATCAATGAGGTATTCTTCAGAAAATGTATGGACTGGTTGGTTGCATAAGGGCAGTTGTTATTTGGACAGAAAATTGTTAATGGTCAGGGATTTTCCACTAAAATATTTGCAAATATTCCTAGTCAAACATCAGTTTGGTTTCTTTTCGGGTTTTGAGCTTGCATTAGTCCATGTTCAGAACTTTAAAATTACCTTTGAATTTTTTAAACTTTTTATATCACTGGAACAGAAAGAGCATCTAAATTAAAGCTTCAAGCTAACTTTATTTTTCAAGTATTTCAGGAATTATACTTCTGAACTGAGATTTTATAAGTTGGCTGTGTATTTTCCTGTGTTAAAACGCTGTTATTGAAAATGGTCAACCAAGCCTATGTCGCCCAAAATAAAAACGGGGGAATTGTGGATAACTGGCTAGCTGAAAAGGGTCACATAGACATAGTCCAGCTGGCTGGACAAAAATGCACATCGCTCTCAGCTTATCTGAAGTAAATCAAAAATACACTATCCTTGGCTGTTCTTGTTACACAATAACAGGAAGATCGCGGTGGGAAAAGAATGTTGCTGGTGGGAACAGATAACTACAGAAGAGAAACTAGGGGTGGGCTTGGTATTTAGGCAACTAACCAATAATGAGCTTAACTTTTGTAATATGTATGAGCTAATTATAATAAGGTATAAAAGATGGCTGTAAGGCACAATAAATGAAGTCTGCTGATCACTCATATTGAGTGACTGTGTCTTCCCTCCGTCGCGACAGCTGCATATATCTTCACATACTCCCTTGCAGTAATTTGGACATAGCATTCCTATATTGCAAACAAATATGCCTATGGAATATTACTAAAACACTTAACAGATCATCTGTTTGAATATTTGCAAGACAGCTTTTCCCCACAATTCTTGCTTACAAAGGACAGGGGAAACTTACCTGCAGCGCTAGTTTGTAATTCTTTTGAACTAGGTCATCCTTACTCTTGGTCCCATATGTGATAGCATTGTGCACTTTGAGAACACAGGTGTGGCCAGGACTGAACACTGGCACGAGGCCTTGCATCACTTTACTTCGGAAGGCTTTCCGGTGCATTCCTTCACCAAAGTGAAGCTCTTCTGTAGCTATTATTCCATGCAGATTCCCTCCAAAATAGCTGTCACTGGTGAAATCTTCTCTAAACATGAGCTGCATGAATTCAATTTCTTCCACACCTGAAACACAATACCGCTTTGTTCTGCACAACCTCTGCAGTCACAGGGAAAGGGGTGGACATGGGGGAACGAATGCATCTCTCCATAGAGCAGAGGTTCTCAAACTACGGCCCGCGGGCCGGATATGGACCCCCAGGGTCCTCAATCTGGCCCCCGGTATTTACAAACACCACACACCACCACCACCCCCTGCCGGGGTTGGGGGGGGAAACCAACCAGCCGCAGATGACTGCCTGCCACTTCATCCACGTGCCGGGCCCCTGGTTAAAAAGTTTGAGGACCCCTGCCATAGAGTATTACAGAAAATGCTCAATAGAAACAGAATACTAAGCCTAACTTGTATTAACATGGGCTTGGGACCCTGCTTCTCTAAATGTAGCTCGCTGCCTCTACTGTCTAAAGCCAGCATGGAGAAAGGTGGCAGTTCAGGTTCATAAGGAGAGAACACAGAGTGTAGCAAAAACAAGAAATAAAGGCAAAGATCACAAAAGCTGGTTTTAAACCTATTAGGGGAGTTGTAAACTGGAGCTTCAAATGAATGTGAGGTCAAGCTGACTGAGAACTAAAGAGGCATTGAGGGAATACAGAGATCCTGGTAACTCTGCTTTTTTGGGAAGACACAGACAGTAATAAAGCTAATGTTCAGCAATGTACATAGATATGAATTTAAAAGTAGAACACAGTTCTTTGCCCCATGTGCTCAGAGCACATTCTTCTGAAGCTAGCCTGTCTTTTCAGAAAAGCCAGAAGTTTCTGGTATAACCAGTGCTTGTTTCAGCTTTCAGCTTTGAATCTTTTCAAGGAAAGATTCTGCCAACATGTTCATAGAGGCACTCAGCTGAAAGAGGTCTCAGTCCTTATCCAATATGACCATGATGGAAACATGCCTTTCCTAGTACCAACCACATGCGCTACACCAGCTCCAGTGCTGCAGACTGGCACGTTAAAGTGTTTCTTTTCAATCTGGCAAGCACAAGCTTAAAAACAGGTTTATTAGCAAAGGTAGAATAAAATAACAAGATTTTTTTCTTCATAAGCGATTTTGAATAAGAAACACATTTCTGTAAATGACTGTGTCACTTTCAATCAAAAAGCAAATACATCCATTTTAGTGATCATTATATTCAAGAGAAATTGGTACAATATTTATCTTATCCCCCCACTTGTGGATTTTGAAATTACCAGTAGCATAAGAATGTGTTCTTAAGTTTGCTACAGCTGAAATCAAGCAGCATTATGGATTTCACCCTTTTAAATGATCACTGGAATACAAATGGAAGAAAAAATATATAAGGGGGGAAAAAGTGGTAAAGGTTAAGAACTGAGAGAAACTAAAAAATTGTAACTGCACCTCACGTCTCTCAGCATTACATTTCAAGTAATATCAGTGAAAAAAATAAAGAGGAGAAAAAAGGTGTCGACTACACAGCCATGAAGTCCTTGCAGCTCCTCTTTATAGTTATCTCTGGTTTAGATTCTGCACACTATTGCCTCTCTTTGAAGCACAGAGGAAACAGTGCACATATAAAGCTAGAATTAGAAGGCTCCTTAACTCCACCTAAAATTCTCAGTTGATCAAAAGTTATACAGTGCTGTTACATGAAATTTCCTGCCTTTATTTTAACAAGGAACTAAATGCTTAATTTTATTCTTCTAAAAAAAGAAAGAAAAATCAATTGGCGGAATGAAGTACTTTATTAGTACAGTGTGTTCAGAAATGATAAACCAATTTGAATTGACCTGTCTATCTTTAGCTGCAGCAGAGCAAGACATATGCCAAGTGTGATTAAACACAAGTTAACATATGGGGAAAGCATTCCAAATCTTCATGCCTGTCTTTCTCTTGGAGTAAAGTTACATAGCAGGTGACTTGCAAAGACCATGTGTTCAAACACCAAAGGCAAGTTTTTCTGCCAAAAGAGCTTTCAGTACTCCATGTGTGTCTATGTCTCTGTATGACACATGCGATGTTATTTCTCTGTTTACTGTATGTGAAGTACTAGTGCAAAGAGGGTCCCCCATGGAGAGTTGGCCAAGTCATGACAATCACACCAATATGGCTACATGGCGTCCTCACTTTATTAAACAAACAGGTCATATTTATAACTTAAACCGACCGCTCACACGACTTTACACACAGGTGATTGGATAAAGGTTTCTGGTCACGTGGGCATCCGTGTCGCTGACTGGTGAGCATGCTGCAGGCGCCTGATCAGAGTGTGCCGATGAGAGTGCGTTGATTCCGCGGTTCCCAGGACTTGCTCTGCACCTGGCTTCTTGTTTGTGCATAGCTTGTTTTCTTTCTCACACTGCTTGTTCCAAGGATAATATAAAGTTGCTCTGCAGCTTCAACTAACAGGCCTGGGTTGTCCAACCCGGACAATGGTAACATATGTCCTCGGTCCTTTAAAAATCCCTCTACATATCCCCCTTTTTCTTTTTGGACAACCCATGTCTGTTTCACAATATATGTTAAACCTTTCTTCAAACAAGAAGATAAACAGCTAAAACCTAAAAAAGTTACAACAAAGATTATAACAAAGCGTATTCCTTCCATCAATAACGTCTTTAACCAACCTGTTATCCCCAATCCTCTCAACCATTCATCGAAGGGATTATCATCAGCAAGAATATGCTTCATGTTTCCCTGCAGTTGTGACAACTTCTTGTGCATCGATATGGAATGATCGGAAAGGTTCATACAACATCCCTTCAAAATCCTCAGAACCGTGTCCATGTGCTAATAACAAAAAATCTATTGCAGCTCTATTTTGTAACATAGCATGCATCAAGCAATAAAGAACTTAAAATCTGTGACGTAAGATTAAATTGTTTCTCTCCCCAGCACGCTAAACCTTCGTATATTCTTAGCATTTAATGCTGCCATTTGGACTCATACATGTACCATTCTGATTGGAAGTCAGATTCACTGCTTTAACATTCCAAAAACCATCAAATTTTTTTCATTCTCTTGCAGGGGAATACCAATTAAACAAGTTCTAAAGGGGTTGTCTGCCTGTTGCAGACTTAAACAAAAGTCTGTTATTACCATGAAATTTGCCCATGTCACCCATATGTTTGTCCTAGGCAAGATGTCAAAAATACTTTGGCCAATGGGTAAAAATTTCAAGACCGTAAACCAAGTCCACCACTCAAACATGTTTACTCCTACAATTTCCATAATTTTTTTCTCTTTATTTTTTTTTTTGTTACATTCCACCCCACAAATCTGTGCTTTCACAGATTCTGATGATGTATACTGTCTCCAATCAGCATGGTATTACACTAGCCGTATGTTTTCTCCTGCTTCATGCCCGGTTACCAATCAAACACATACACTCTTTACACCATTTACATTTAAGCTTTGGCTTACAGAACCGTTTTACCCCACATAGCATACATTGGCACAATACCCACGGGTTACATCCCTTACAACATAGACAGTTTATTCTGTCTGCTTGCTCTGAGTCTTTTCTTCCATCTTCTGATCTTGACATACAGGTCGCACAAACTTGCTAGGGACCCATATAGGTCCTTTATCTGTGGAAATACAAAAATAACCTCTACCGATAAATAACACCGGATTAGGTCCTTCCCATACGCCTGAAGCCATTTTTTTATACAAAACATTCAGACCAGGAACTGTAGTTGTTTGGTTCCCTTGCGCCGTTTGGTGATGTATAACAACAGGTGGTCCCTCTCTACCCTCCGTAAGGGAGAGATAGTTTAAGGTAAACAACACCTTAGTCAACCGTTTAGTTACATCTATGTCCTGCGATACTTTCTGTCTCTGAAGATAATCCTTCAGGGTACAGTTTGCCCTTTCAACAAGTGCTTGCCCCGTTGGGGAGTGAGGAATCCCTTTAACATGCTTAATTCCACAAGTTGTCATAAACCTAGAGACTCATTGACTACTATACGCTGGAGCATTGTCTGTCTGTATTTCTACAGGTACTCCCATGACAGCCAAACAAGACATTAAGTGTCTCTCCACATGTAATGCCTTTATCACCGGTTTGTGCAGTGGCCCATATAAAATGAGAATAGGTGTCAATTGTGACATGCACATACTTAAGCTTCCCAAAGTCAGGTACATGTGTTACATCCATTTGCCAAACCTGAAGTGCCTTCAGACCTTTTGGGTTAGTGCCCACCCCTAAACCAGGTCCATGATGACTACATTGTGGACAGGAGCAGACAATACCCTTTGCATCTGCTATGGGTATTTGATACTGTTGATGTAAAGACTTTGCATTCTGATGAAAAATCTCGTGGCTGTTACGAGCTTCTTCAAACTTATTTGTTGGAGGGGTTATTGCCAGAGAGCTGACTGCTGCATCAGCTCTAGCATTACCTTCGCCCAAACCAATGGTCCACTGATGACTTCTAATATGCATAATACAAAATTCATGTTTTCTCTGTTGAAGAGTACTATGCAGTTGTATAAACATTTCACCAAGATGTTGGTTCTTTGTCTCTCTCAACAAGGCATCTTCAATACGCTGTACTACACCAACTACGTACAATGAGTCTGATACTATGTTTACAGATGTGTCGTTCCATCTTCCCAATGCCCAACACACTGCTTTCAGTTCTAAGGTTTGAAGGTTGCCCCATGGTTTGCCGGTGATCACTTGTTTCTGCCACTGATTATCGGATTGCCAAACACACGCAGCCTTCTTCATCTTTCGTACTGCATCTGTGAACACCGTTGGCCCTTCAACTGGTCTTTTTGAGCATAACGGTCTTGCAATCCACTGGTAATGTTCTAACATCTTCCAGAGAGGTTCTTTTGGCCGGTTGTTGTGTACAACACCTGTATAACCCATCAAGGCTTCCTGTATGGCTGTTGAATGTCTCAGGAGCCACTCATAATCATCACCACGGACTGGAATACTGATATCTGCTGGTTCAGTCCCATCAATTTCAACAATCCTGTCTCTTCCTTTTCTCACCAAAGCTGCTACTGCTTCAGGATGACTTAAAATACGATGTCTGGGTTGCAATGGCAAAAACAACCACTCTAAAACGATCGCCATATTTTCCCCCTTTTTCTTTGCCATTGTAAAATAAGGGCAAAAAGTGAAGTGGCAACATTACAAACCAAAAAGATAATGGATGATTCACCATTCGGCGACCACACCAGCCAGTCTGAATCTTGCAGGACACAACTTCTAGGGCAGCCCTCTGTTCTGGTGAACAAGTTCGAGGACTGTTGGCTTTGGTGCCATGCAACCAGGATCGGAATGTTTGCAAATCATCGTTAGTGAGGCCAACTATATTACGAACCCACTGTAGGTCTCCTAAAAGCATTTGAGCATCATACAGTTATTTATTTGTGTATAAGTTATGAAGAGCATGGCCTCACCTGGAGCCTCTGGCAGAAAACACCTGGAGAAACCCAAGTTCAACATCTAGGGTTCTGGAGCCAGGGGTGTAAGGATCAGAATCCTACTATACCCTGACTGAATAAGAGATACTAGCAGCCTATGAGGGGGTTCAAGCTGCTTCAAAAGTTGTTTGTACAGAAGCACAGCTCCTCTTGGCACCAGGATTGCCTGTGCTGTACTTGGATGTTCAAAGGAAGGTTCTTCTCTACACATCATGAAACCTACGCTACATGGAGTAAATGGGTAGCGTTGGTCATGCAACGGGCTCAAATGGAGAAACCCAACCATCTGGGAATCCTGGAAGAGATCATGAACTGGCCAGAAGGCAGAGATCTTGGAGCATTGCCCAAGGAGATGACCTGTGCCCATGTAGCACCACCATATATTGAGTTACACAAAGATGGAAGGCATCATGGTCTGTTTACTGATGGATCCTGTCATGTGGTAGGAAACCATCAGAAGTGGAAAGCTGCTGTGTGGAGTCCCACACCACAAGTCGTTGAAGCCACTGACGGAGAGGGTGATTCAAGTGTCGTGGTTTAACCCCAGTCGGCAACCAAGCACCACGCAGCCACTTGCTCACTTCCCATCCCCCCAACCCGGAGGGGTGTGGAGGAGAATCGGAAAGGAATGTAAAACTTGAGGGTTGAGATAAGAACAATTTAATAATTGAAACAGAATAAAAAGGAAATAACAATAATAACAGCAACAGCAACAACAATAATAACAACAACAAAAACAACAGTAGTTATAATGGAAAGGTGGGGGAAAAGATAAAATCCAAAGGAAAAGGGAGAAAGGGAAACAAATGATGCACAATACAACTGCCCACCACCCGCTGACCGATGCCCAGCCAGTCCCCGGGCAAGGATCCCCAGGCCCCAGCTAAACCTCCAAGTTTATATACCAAGCATTACGTCCCATGGTATGGAATACCTCTTTGGCTGGTTCAAGTCAGCTGACCTGGCTTTGTCTGCTCCCAATTTCTTGTGCCACTCCAGCCTTCTTGCTGGCAAGGCCTGAGAAGCCAAAAAGTCCTTGACTTAGTATAAACATTACCCAGCAACAACTAAAGCACTGTACTAGCTACTAAGAAGAAAATTAACTCCATCCCAGCCAAAACCAGGACAGTCAAGTCAGTTTGCCGAAGTGAAAGCCATCCAACTAGCCCTAGAGACTGCAGAACTAGAAAAGTGTCCAGTACTCTATACTGACTCCTGGATGATGGCTAATGCCCTATGGGGGTGGCTACAGCAGTGGAAGAAGATCAAATGGCAGCACAGGGGTAAACCCCTCTGGGCTTCTGCATTGTGGCAAGACATCATTAACCAGGAAAAAAAGCATTTTGCTGTAAAGGTGTGTCATGTAGATGCTCACATGCCCAAGATCTGTGCCACAAAAGAATATCAGAACAAGAAGCAGGTAGACTAGGTCTCCAGAATTGAAGTAGCTCAGATGGACCTGGATTGAGAGTGTAAGTGTGAGCTATTTGTAGTCCATGAAACATCAGGACATCTAGGGAGAGATGCAACATACAGATGGGCTCGTGATCGAGGGGTGGACCTGACCATGGAGGCCATCACACAGGACATCCATGAATGTGAAACATGCTGCAATCAAGTGAGCCACACGAGTAAAATCTTCCTGGAATAGAGGGTGGTGGCTGGGTTTTCTATATGGTGAGGCCTGACAAATTGACTACATTGGACCACTGCCACGAACACACCAAGGGCAAGCTCTACATACCGTGGTGGAAGCGAATATTGTATGGCTAGAAATATACCCTGTAAACCATGTCACTGCCCAAAGCACCATTTTAGGCCTTGAAAGGCAAAGTTTGTGGTGACATGGTACCCCAGAAAGAATTGAATCAGACAACGGACTTATTTCCAAAATAACTTCATAAACTCCTGGGCCAGGAAACATGGCACCGAGTGGGTGTATCACATCCCCTATCACTCAGAAGCCTCTGGAAAGACTGAGAGAGATAATGGACTGTTAAAGACTATGTTGAGAGCATTGGGCACCGGAGCATGGAAGAACTGGGATATAAATTTAGAAGAAGCTACTTGGCTGATTAACACCAGAGGATCTACTAATCATCCTGGTCCTGCTCAAACAAACCACCTAGGAAATAAGTCCCTGTAGAGCACATAGGGAATTGGCTGGGGAAGGCGGTTTGGGTTCCTCCTCCCTTGGGAAAAGGCAAACCCATTTGTGGGACTGTTTTCGCTCAAGGACCTGGGTGTACCTTATGGGTAATGTGGAAGCATGAGGATCCACAAGTTTTTTTCATCTTATTTTCTCACCCCCCTGTTCCACAGAGGAGGGGAGTGATAAAGAGGCTTGGTGGGCCAGCCAAGGGTAACCCACCACAACTGTGATGATCAACATGCGGGTTTGTCCCAGATTTTGGCATTTATTTTCTGAAACACCAACAGCACAGTTTTGTCTGGTAGCATTTCCACACTTGTATTGAAAAGGAATAAGGCCTAAACCCCTGAAGATCCACCTGAGAAGAGTCTCAGATCTGTAAAAGCCCCATTCTGCCTTTCAAAGTTGCTCAACATGGTTACTGAGGAACCATAGCATGTAGTGCTTAATCGCCCTGTTCTTGCTCACTGTACCCAAGCCTAAGCCATTGTTGGAAACTGCTGTACCAGGTACTAGAAATCATGAATTAGGTAAAGTTAGACACATCAATAGAAGAAAATGGTAGCAAGCCAAGATTTACGTAAAAGATCCTGGCAGGGTCACTTATAAAAGAAGGTTGAAAGGTTCAACTCTGAGGAAGACTGAGTGGGGCTGAAGGCTGGAACAACCCTCTCAAAATTGATGCCAAGAGAAGACTCCGGCCAGGCTCTGCCTAGACTCTGCCTATCATTAATATGCAATGAGATGTTGTAATTACATGAATAATGTATGAAGAGATGTTGCAATCATGTATGTCAAATGTATAAATTAGCCTGTTTCGCACCGGTGCTTTGGAGTGAGTTTCTGTGGTGCGAACCACCTCCTCCCCTGCACAGATAATAAATACCTTGCTGCTAAAAGTACAAAAAGTCTCTTAGCAGTTTTCTTCATTCCGAGGTTTTTCTGCATCAGTATGCCTTTTTTATTCCAGAGTGCTTATCTTTTCTGGCATCATTAGGGAAAAAATTACTTTGCAGCTTGCATATTACCTCTGCCTTGCTCACTATATTGCTGTAATTTGTGTGTTAACACCTTCTTGTAAATCTTTTCATTCTGTCCAAATTACCTGTTTCCTGCTCTTTTGTGTGCTGAAGCACGTGGTCTGTTCAATGGGGAGGAGACTGAAGTGAGGGGTGGTGAATGGAGAATGGGTCAGGTGAATTGCTTTATGGATTAAAGGGGAGGATACTTGACAATGTCTGGGTTGTTACTATCATCTAAATTCAGTATTTGCAAGTTGGCAAATATGGATGAGAGCAGACTTCTTGGTAAATGTAATCTGTTGTGAGGTTCAGGCTATTGTTTGGAAAAAAAACCAACAAAGAAGTGTGCTGAAGAAGGGACACAGCCTTTGAAGCCATAAAGAGAGGAGCAGGACTGGGCGTGTAATAAGTAACTAAGGGTAATTTGCTGATCAAACAAGTTAAACAAGAGGAACCCATTGTGGTGGTCTTGAGAACTTCCTGTTTAACAAAAGAGACATGTCCACAATGTTATCTTGCTACACCAAACATGGGAACGTCTTGTTTGACAAGAAACCACGATAACAGAAGAAGCAGAGTGGCATACCAAAGATGTCAGAAGCTACCTCAGTGAAGATAAAAAGAGCTGCTCAGCTTGCTTGAATTTGCGAGCCCTTGGTGGAGCTGCGACTCCCCGGCTGCCCAGCGCTGCTTTTGCTTTCCTACCTTAATAAATATTTAGTGAATCCTTTTCAGACCTGATTTGTTTAAATTCAACTATAACAAATTTGGTGTCGTGACTCGGATCCAGACAGCTGACTCGGAATTCAACTCTGGGAGGGCGCCCCATCTTCAGATGGTCTCAGAGGAGATTCCAATTTAGCTCACCTGGATTTTCCGAACTGAGATAGGAAAGCAAAAAGAAAGAGAAAGGAGATACTGCAGTTCCCCGTAATTTTAGTGCACGAAGAGCTGGATGAAGACTCGGGAGTGAGTGAGTATATTGTGGTTCTGTTCGGTTGGGGATTGGGTACCTGGAGTGTTAGTGAGTAAGTCCACTGGGCTTAGTAGTCCACCGGGTGAAGTGAGTGTGGACTTCCTAATAGTGCGGTTCCCATTGTCCGTGAGGGCGTGGGCCACGAACGGAGGGAAGTGAGTGAATTTTGAGTGAAAGAAGGCACTCTCAGAAGATGGGACAGAAGAAGAGTAAGTCTTCTGGTTCCATGCAGGAGATACAGGGTGGGGGTGGGCTCCCTGATATACCCCAAGATAGCCCGTTAGGCCTAATGATCCAATATTGGGGTACTTCCCCTTCTCTAAAGGGGAAGTCCAAGGAGAAAATGGTCCATTATTGTATGGAAGTATGGGAGAAAAACAAATAAGAAAAGATTTACACTGGCCAATTTATGGATCTTTTGAGGATTGGATATGTCAACAATTAAACTATATGTTAAGAACAAATGACCATTTAATAAGAGGAGAGCGAGTATGCCTTTTATGGATCCTGGGCATAGCTCAGACCGCTAATTTGTTCCCATTAAAAGAAAAGAAAAATGATAGAAAGAAAAGGCAGTGTAGACGAGCCTCCAGCGTCTCCCCCACCCTATATTCCCCCTCCTCCGCTACCACAAGGTCCTGAGCATGATCTTCTTCCAACAGCACCCCCCCATCTGAGGAAGAGGCCCCTCCTAATCGAAGAATGTCTAGAAGTCAAACTAGAGAAAGGAGGGAGGAAAATCTATTGTATCCATTAAGGGAGACTGCTATGGGGGACCACAACCCGGAGTTGGATTTGTATCTGTACCCCTCAGCTCCAGGGACGTGAGGGCATTTAAGAAAGAAATGGGACGCTTGTTAGAGGACCCGTTAGGGGTAGCCGAACGTTTTGATCAGTTCCTCGGGCCTAACGTTTATACTTGGGACGAGATGGAGGCTATTTTACAGATCTTGTTCACATACGAAGAACGAAGAATGATCAGAACGGCAGGTATGAGACACTGGGACCAGAGACATCAGCAAGGTCCCGCCGGAGATGAAAAATGGCCCCTGCAAAGGCCCAATTGGAACAATCAAGACCTCGTACATAGAAATAATATGGTAGATCTCCGGGATATGATAATTCAGAGGATTAGAGAACTCCAAGTAATTGGTGCAAAGGAGGAACCTTTCAAAGTGCCCCTGAAAAGGAATGTAACAATAGAAGCTCCAAATAAATATGGGGTGGGAACATTTTTATTGGTCCCAGAAGCTGAATATAACCTTCTGGGACGAGACCTGATGGTGGAATTAGGAATCAATTTGGAAGTAGATCAAGAGGAATTAAAAATAAGATTATGCTTATTAACCACGGAAGATGAAGCCAAGATTAATCCAGAAACTTGGTATAGCCCAGGGTCGGTGGGAAAATTAAATATCAAACCGATCACGGTCTCCATAAAAGACCCAGACCAGCCAATTAGGATAAAACAGTATCCCATCTCTAGAGAGGGGAGAGAAGGGTTGCAGCCAGTAATTGAGGGACTTTTGGCCCAAGGGCTTTTGGAACCCTGTATGTCTCCCCACAATACTCCCATATTGCCCGTAAAGAAGCCGGATGGGTCTTATCGTTTAGTACAAGATCTGAGAGCTGTAAATGAATGAACCATTACCCGGTTCCCTGTGGTGGCTAACCAGCACACTATACTTAATCAGTTAAGTCCAGATTGTAAATGGTATAGTGTTATAGATCTAAAATGCTTTTTGGGCTTGTCCCTTAGAAGAAAAATGTAGGGACTATTTTGCTTTCGAGTGGGAGAACCCCAAGACCCATAGAAAACAACAATTACGGTGGAGCGTTTTGCCCCAGGGATTCACAGAGTCTCCAAACTTGTTTGGACAAGCTCTGGAACAGTTACTGGAATTTTATGAATTAAGTCAGGGACTAATTCTAATACAATATGTGGATGATTTATTGATCTCTGGAAAAACTCAAGAAGGAGTCAGAAATGAGAGCATCAAATTATTGAACTTTTTAGGCCTCAAGGGATTAAAGGTTTCTAAGTCCAAATTACAGTTTACTGAAGAAGAGGTAAAATATTTGGGACATTGGCTCACAAAGGGACACAAGAAATTAGATCCCGAAAGAGTAAAAGGAATTTTGTCTCTAACAGCGCCCACTAATAAAAGACAGATAAGACAGTTATTGGGATTATTAGGGTATTGTCGACAGTGGATAGAAAATTACAGCAGTAAAGTAAAATTCTTATACGAAAAATTAACTAAAAACGGGTTGGTAAAATGATCCCTTGAAGATGAGAATCGTTGGGAAAATATAAAAAGAGATCTCGTAGAAGCACCTGTCCTCAGTTTACCCGAATCCGTAAACCCTTTCAACTTTTATCAATGTGGATAACGGGACAGCTTATGGGGTTCTGACCCAAGGATGGGCAGGACAGAGAAAGCCTGTAGGATATTATTCTAAAATACTGGATCCTGTAAGCCCCGGGTGGCCCACCTGCTTGCAAGCAATAGTGGCCACTGCATTATTGGTAGAAGAAGTTGGAAAAGTCACCTTAGGAGGTGAACTAAAAGTATACACCCCTCATAACATTCGAGGAGTATTACAACAACAGGCTGATAAGTGGCTTACAGATAGTCGATTGCTAAAATATGAGGGAATTTTAATTAACTCCCCTAGGCTAGAAATGGAAACCACTTCTATTCAGAATCCTGCCCAATTTTTATACGGAGAACCTAAAGAAGATTTGACACATGACTGCCTCCAACTAATAAATTTGCAGACTAAAATAAGGGAGGACTTAGAAGAAGATGATTAGACGAAGGAGAAAAATTATTTGTGGACGGCTCCTCACGAGTGGTTGAAGGACAACGTAAATCAGGATATGCTATTGTGGATGGGTATACTTTTAAGATAAAAGAATCAGGACCATTAAGTAAAGCTTGGTCCGCACAAGCGTGTGAGTTATATGCTATGTTAAGAGCGTTAAAACTCTTAAAAAAATAAAATTGGAACTATTTATACAGATTCAAAGTATGCCTTTGGGGTGATACATGCTTTTGGAAAATTTGGGAAGAGAGAGGCTTAATTAATTTTTGTGGTGATTGCTTTGCTAATATTTATAGGATGTGTGACATACTATCGCAGAGAGTGTTTTGGTTGATTGTTATCGCCGCCCTTAATACTAAGGGAAACTCCTGTACCCCCCTCCTTGAACAGAGGTGGCAAAATGGATTTATAACTTTAGGCCAACAAGTGGCCAATGCTTCCAATTTGACAAACTGTTGGGTATGTGGGAGTCCTTTAGGATTCAGGGACTGGCCACAGATGTCAAAACCGATATCCCCAAGATGGCTTGTAAGTGATTTAAGTGATACACGATTGGCAATAATTCGCTATATTGGAATGAAGAAATGGAACCATGGAAAATCCAGTTTCCGGGAAAAGGAGAGTATTGTCTTAATCGTAATGATAGCAATAGAGTTTTTGTGGGTCATAGTATATGTAATTGGACATTTAAATATGGGGATCCCTGTATCATCCCTGGGTGTCGACCCATTAATTAATCAACTTATGACCATTCCTCCTCCCATCCTGTCGAAGGTGACATGTTATGGCGTTTGTATTATAACACCTATGACGAAAATCTCATCCCCTGACAATCAAGGTGGGCATGGGTCAATGAAACTGGGCATAAAAACCAATTTGATAGCTTTTGGTCTAGAACCAATCTCACAGGGATCGTGAAATTGGGGGAAGCTAATTTTGTAACTTGTGCCATAAGTGGTATAGTTGGCCAAACAGTCACCATTAAATGCAACTATATCAGTCGAATAGGAGCATGGAAATGTAATCTTTGGATTAATGGAGTAAAATCAAACAGTCACATTAAACACCCTTTGGGTTTGAAAAACACCACCTATTTTGAGTCTCTTTGTAATTCCAACCTAAGACAGAAAGGGAAAGGACCATTTGCAAATGGAATTTGGGCTTTAAAAGGTCACTATTGTATTTGTGGTCATTATGCATATCGAAAATTACCAAGTAATTGGAGTGGGACATGTTATGTAGGCTTTATACGCCCCTTCTTTTTTTATTACCAGACCAAAAGGGAAACAAATTGGGAGTTAAGGTATATGATGACCTAAATCGACATCGACGGTCCTTTGATACTTCTATGACAAGTGGAAGTAGCCAATCCTGGGGAAAATGAATGGACACCCCAACATATCATACAGTATTATGGACCTGTGACTTGGAATCCCAATGAACTCATTAGCGGTGCTCGAGAACCTATCTACAATCCGAATCGTATCATTCGGCTACAGGCTGTCTTGGAAATTATTACTAACCAAACAGCTAAAGCTCTTGACTTACTGGCAGACCAAGCAACTCAAATGCGAAATGCAATTTATCAACACAGGATGGTTCTCGATTACCTGCTAGCCGAAGAAGGAGGTGTTTGTGGTAAATTAAATGTTTCCAAATGTTGTTTGAAAATCGATGACAATGGTGAGGTAGTTAAACAAATCACATCTGAAATACGAATGTTAGCCCATGTTCCCATCCAAACTTGGAAAGACTGGAACATTGACTTGTTTTCCTGGCTTCCCGGGAGCCCCTGGGTAAAATGAATTTTATTTTATTTGTTATGTGGATTAGCCACCTTATTGTTTTTGCCATGTGCTGTTCCATGTTTTATAAGATTAATTCAACACGTTATAACTAACATGCAATTTGCTACTATGGTTTCACCCGATGGCGTTAAACAAATTCGAGTGGTATGCCGAAATGTACAGTCGAAAATACAGATTATATAGTTAACACAATAAAAATTTAATAGCAAACAGGAATCTGGGAACAGTCGACTATTAACAATTCATATAACAATGTAGGCTGAGTAAAAATAAAAATAGAATAGCAAAGAAAACAACCGCCAGGAACGCATAGACGAGGATGTGGTAACGTCTTTTATACTTTTCCACCTCCGCCATAAGTTCTTGACACGTGACAGTAGAAAAACGCACCCTCTGCCTAAACAACAACAACAACAACAACAACAAAGGGATTTGATTCCCCTTTATAATGAACCATATAGGTTAGACGTTTAAAAAACACTCACCTTATGGGATGTTCAGACGGGAAAATGTGCACTCCAGACCCTTCCTCCCTGGCAGGTGACGTGGCAGTCTGATGGTGAGAAAACATTATACATTGAAAGCAAAGACCTGTCATTTGGCCATAGTGCCATAAATGTTACTATTAACAGACTTACCGGAGTGGTATGCTCGGGAAGTGGGTCCGGGACTTCATCTGGACACGCAGCAGCCATCTTTTATCACACGAATGATCCATGTATGCCTTTGAACGTGCACATGCACAATTTTAAAGCCCCATGGAATGTGTTGGAAAAATCTGGAAAGACCGCGCATGCGAAATCCCTATAATCTAGCCATGATAGTGATCATGAAAAAAAAAAAAAAAAAAAAAAGGGAATGTGTTAAGAAACTATAGTGTTTATAGTTCATTTAAATATTGAT
>NC_051209.1:10173925-10286548 GCF_015220075.1 Falco rusticolus | reverse complement strand
TTACACGGAGACCGGTGGGGTCATTGCTTAAGTAAACCGATTCCTTGTGTGGGCATCAATATAACTATAAAAAATCCTGCTCAGGACTTTTGGCTGGCAGGGAAATATTGGGGAATTAGATATTGGGAAACAGGTGCAGACAGAGGAGGAATTTTTCAAATAATGAAGAGACCGATGCCCCACGATCCTTTACCAGTAGGACCAAACCTGGTCCTGAATCCACCCACTTTCTTTGAAGAAAAGGTTGCCCCCGTAATTGTCGTAACCCCTTCTCCAGACTCCCTTTCGGAAACAGCTAATGACATTGTGACTGAATTCTCCTTATCCAGGGATCTAGAGTTGTCAGAATCCAACGACCCCTTATGGAATCTAATGCAAGCCTCTTATCGTGCCCTCAATGAAAGCAAACCAAATTTAACTGAGGAATGCTGGTTATGTTATAATGTTAGACCACCATATTTTGAGGCAATTGGAAAACCAGGAAGGATTCGATGGTCTAATGGTTCAAACCCACGAGAATGCCCATGGAATGACCAGAGGAACCATACGCAAGGAATTACTATTCAATTAGTAACAGGTCAAGGAAAATGTATAGGTACAGTGCCCGAAAAGTATCAGCCTTTGTGCAACCGAACAGTCACTAACACCAATATAGAGAAACACAAGAATCAAAATGACAAATGGGCTATCCCGACACCAGGAGCTAAATGAGTTTGTTCAGACATCGGAGTAACGCCTTGCCTATCCCTAAATGTGTTTAGTCAATCTCAGTTTTGTGTACAGGTGATTATTGTTCCTCGTCTGATCTATCACACCTCTGAGGAGGTGTTACGCCACTTTGAAGGAGACCTGAATAGACAAAAACGAGAGCCAATTACAGTGGTAACCCTAGCTACACTGCTGATAGCGGGCGGAGTTGGAGCAGGTACAGGCATAGCCTCCCTAGTAAAGGTCAGGAATTACAAAGTTTGCAGATGGCTGTAGATGAGGATTTAGCAAAAATAGAACAATCTATCCAAAATTTAGCCACTTCAGTAAAGTCTTTATCAGAAGTAGTGCTGCAAAATAGAAGAGGATTAGATCTATTGTTCTTAAAGGAAGGAGGGTTATGTGTAGCTCTCAATGAAGAATGTTGTTCTTTTGCTGACCATACAGGAGTAGTCCAGGACACCATGTCTGAACTCCGGAAAAGGTTAGATCAACGTAAGAAAAATCGTGAGGCGGGCAGGTCATGGTATGAAAACTGGTTTAATGTTTCACCTTGGCTAACCACTTTGTTGTCTGCTTTAGCAGGACCGCTTATCATGTTGATTTTGGGACTTATATTTGGGCCTTGTATATTACGCTATATTTTACACTTTATTAAAGAACGGTTTGACATAGCTAAATTGCTTATTTTAACTACGAGGCCTAGGGCAAAATATAAGAGTGTATCTATTAATGAGGATGAAGATTGTTGCGAATGCGTTATGCCACGTGAAAACTATGCCTATTGTAATTGTGAGGTATTACCTTGTGAGTGTTATGATAAATGTTGGGATTGTGGAAAAAGGTTTGTTCGCAGTGCCGAGAATGAAAGCAGCGTCTAATAAACAATAATAGGATAAAAAGAAAAAGGGGGGATTGTAAGAAACTATGGACTAGGGTATTGTTTATTAAGATTTATGTTAAGCCCAATGTAAAGATTAGGCAACAAAAGATAAGATAACCGCCAGGTGTCCAGGATGCTGCTTGTGAAAGATAAGATAACCGCCAGGTGTCCAGGATGCCGCTTGTGAAAGATAAGATAACCGCCAGGTGTCCGGGATGCCGCTTGTGCATATGAATGAAGGGTCAACACCTCCACTACTTCATGAACACGAAAGTAAAAAAAAAGTATAAAAAGGGACTGTTTGAACTGCTCAGTACGGCAGTTGGCGAAGCGCAGACTCCCCTGCCGTCCAGCACTGTCTTTGCTCATATTCTACTTGCTGTAATTAATAAAAATTTTAATTGGATTATGATCCATTGTGGTCTCAATTTATAATAGTGGGGTTATTCTTAAATCCTTGAAGTAACACTGTCCAGGTTAATTGGGTTTTCTGTCCTGTATCAGGGTTTTCCTATTCAAAGGCAAATAAATTACAGCTTTCAGGAGCCAAGGTGAGGCAAAATAATGCATCCTTTAGGTCAAGGGTCCTCAAACTATGGCCCGCGGGCCGGATACGGCCCCTCAGGGTCCTCAATCCGGCCCCCAGTATTTACAGACACCCCCCCACCCCCCCCCGCCGGGGGTTGGGGGGGGAAACCAAGCAGCCGCAGATGACTGCCTGCCACTTCATCCACGCACTGGCCCCCTGGTTAAAAAGTCTGAGGACCCCTGCTTTAGGTCTAATACAATAAACCATTCATAGGTTTCCTTTAAACTAGTCAGCAGAATATATGGGTTTGCTACTACCAGATACAAATCTTCAACTATCGGATTTATTGCCCGCAAATCCTGCACGAATCGATAAGTTTTACCATCAGGCTTTTTGATAGGCAGAATAGGAGTGTTATACTCCATATCTTATAAATTCTTCTACAATACCTTTCACTCCTTGCCTGTCCTCCAATTTCAAGGGATATTGCTTTACCCTAACAGATCATGCCCTTTCTTTAAGTTTAATAACAACCCATTCTGCATTTTTAGCTTTTCCAGGTATTCCTGAGGCCCATACTCCTGGGTATACTTGGTCTTTTATTTCTTGTATAATTTCTTCTTCCCTGATTTGGGATTCAGTAAAAGTCAAAATTAACATTTCAATGTGGTTCTTTTCTGGTATTTTAAATTCAATTTCTTCATCTTTTAACTTTATTTCAGCATTCAGTTGCTCTAGCAAATCCCTTCCTAAAAGTGGTCCAGGAGCCTCAGGCAGGTAGAGGAACTTATGAATCCCCACATTCTTCTCAATTTTGAATTTTAATGGTTTCAAAAAGAAAGCTTTCTCAACTTGTCCAGTTGCTCCTACGATATTAACATTTTGTTGACTTACAGGCAATAAGGTCTGATTTAGTACTGAAAATGTGGAACCCATATCTACTAGAAATTCTACAGGTTTCCCTTCCTTCCCTAGCTGAATTTTTACCAAGGGCTCCACTAGGGAAGATTCCCCTGGTTCTCATCAATCAGCTTCCACATCAGTAACTATCACCAACTTGTCCAAGCGCAGGCAATCCTTTTTCTAATACCCCATTTGCTTACAATAAGCACACTGATCTATCAGGTGTGTTTGATTTCCCTTAGGTGGAGCATTTATACCACTTCTCACGGCCTCTCTCCCTCCATTCGTGTTGTTTCCTGATGGGTTTCGAAAGAGTACCTGGCTTCCCGTGGTGTGTAAAGCAGCCACTGTAGCATTAGCAATCGTTTTGCCCGTTGTTCTCTTTTTCTGACTATCTCTATTCCAGTACACTTGCCATGCAACCTCCAGCAATTTTTCTAAATTTCGCATCTACACTTTGCACTTTCTGTAACTTTCTTCTGATATCATCTACCAATTGTCCCAAAACCAGGAATATCAGCTGACTCTCTCCCTCCTGGGAGGTAAGATCCAAAAGAGTATATTTCTGCATCTCTTCTTTTAATAGATTCAGAAAATCAGTAGAGGATTCCTCTCTATCTTGTTTAATTTCATACAATTTGGACCAATTCACTGGTTTTGGGACAGCATTCCTTATTCCATACGCAATCCATTCCCTGTACTGCACTAATAAATCCCAGGCTCCTGTCTGGTTAGCATCCCAATTGGGACAAGTAATTGGAACATGGTTATCCACTGTTCCCGGAAGAGTCCCAGCTAAAACAAAAGCTTGTATCTGGTTTCTGGCCATTCTCACAACCATCCGCTTTTCTGACTCACTAAACACTGCATCCAACATTGCATCCACATCCTCCCAATCAAGATTCAGAGTTTTCAGAATCAGTTCAAATCCTTTAGCAACCTTTTCAGGATCATCCCAATAATTCCCTGCAGTAACTCGCCATCCATCTAAATCCACTAAAGTGAAAGGTACTTTAATTCTGAGAGGTCCCCCTGCTCCCATTGCCTGCCTTAGTGGAGCCTGTATAATAGGTCCCACTTTACTTTGAGTTCTGGTAGTGATGGGAGAAAATCCAATATCGGTTTCCTCCCTTTCCCTTGCCTCTGGTTCTTCACCTCTGACAGCACCAGCATTTCCTTCTCTATCACCCTCTCTTCCTGGTGGAGGCAAAAAGTCCTCTAATCTTTCATTCTGTAAACCAACCTTTAAACATCTTTGCCCAATGCTACAATTCGAGCAACATCTTTTTAACTTCTCTTTCTTATTTTTCTCTTTTTCTATCGCCAGGACCACAGAGTCCTGGGGTGCTAAATTAATTCCACATTCCTTTTGCCACTCCGGGTGATTTTGCAGAGTAAAGAACATATCTGCATAAACCGCTTCATCCCATTTACCTTCTCATTTCAGAAACAACATAAGTTGTAACCGAGTATTCTAATTCAGAGTTCCGTTAAAAGGCCATTTTTCTCCATCGTCTAATTTCTATAAAGGTCACCACTGATTGCAATATTTTTTTCAGTTTTACAGTTCACACTGTCTCCAGGTGGTTCCCTGATATCTTTCAAATGAACCAGAATACAGGCCAAAGAGCTTTTTTTCAAAACCTCACTCTGTTGGTTTCCCATTCTGAAATTTATACAACACAAGGACAGGGACTAAGACTCAAACACACAGAGAGCTGACAATTATTATAAACCCAGCAGCAACAGCTACAGCTCCTCAGATAACAAATGATGACATAAGATAATCAGAGATTTTAAAATACGCATATATCAAACATATACGTATCACATATGTATATGTAAACCAAAACCAGACACAAATGCACAACCAACCAACCATACTACCCAGATGATCAATACAAATTGTACATGTAATTGTATGCCATCTGGCGGGGTACTCATGAACCGCATCTTATGAGCAGCTTCAAATGACTGGTCCCAAACCTCAAAAAGAATGCATTTCTTACCAGTGGTCCTTGTCTGCCCCTGCACGGATCCACCGAATCTGGGAGTCCCTCCAGAGAAGACTCCAGGGCCAGCCCAGAGCCCACATTTTACTTTAAAAGTGGTGCCCAATGCTAAAAATAGCTAGTTCCTAATTAGTGATTTTATCTGCCTAGCGCCCTCTAGCGCCCTCTAGGGTTTGCGACTCCTAGGGTTAGGGGGTCTTAGGGTTAGTCTCACTTCTGGTGATCAGGAAGAAACTTCCAGTGATGTCACCTTTGATCTTTTAAATTTGCTTTGATGAGGTGTCCTGGTTTCAGCTGGGATGGAGTTAACTTTTAGTAGCTAGTACAGTGCTGTTGTTACAGATTTGCTAATAAGTTAAGATTGATTGACTTTATTTGATTGATTATTTGATTTTATAAAATCAGTTATGAAATAGAAATATAGAAGGATAAGAAATATATTTTAATGAAACTTCTATAGTAAAAGCTGCTATAAAAATCCTCTGTACAGCCCCGTACTAAGGCCGGAGGTATTGGTCACAATCACCTAGTAGGAATGTTTAGAACTCAGATAACAGACTTAAGTTTCGAGATGATTGTTTATATGTAACCTAGGAGAAAGTACTAAAATGTCAAAATGAGAATTAACGTGAACTGGGGAGTCGAGTGAAGCAACCCATAGTTGCCGGCCAAGAAACAGTTACCTTAAGTGAAAGGTAATTCCGGCAGGGGGAGATCGAGACCACCGACTCATATACCACCTACCCAAATCGTACCCCAGACCCATTTCCGGACCTTTCTAAGCTTTACTGCGCAGAATCGGATATGGGAGGAGAGTATGTTAATGATTTATGGAAAATATTATGATTATGCATGAATATTTAATGAATATGTATGAATGAGTTCTATATGATTTTGAACCATGGTGTGCGTTGATCGTGAGAGGACTCACTCCCGCACCCGGCCGTTAATAAAGAAGTGTCTGCTTATCTACATCACATTGGTGTTGATAAGTTCTTCATTCCGAGATTTCGGTAACACTGTGTTTTGGGTATGATGTGAGGACAATGTTGATAACACACAGATGTTTTTAGTTGTTGCTGGGTAATATTTATACCAAGTCAAGGACTTTTTGGTTTCTCAGGCCTTGCCAGCCAGAGGGCTGGAGGGCCACAAGAGACTGGGAGGGGACACAGCCAGGTCAGCTGACCTGAACCAGCCAAAGAGGTATTCCATACCGTGGGACATCATGCTTGGTATATAAACTTGGAGGGTTAGCTGGGGCCTGGGGATCGTTGCTTGGGGCCTGGCTGGGCATTGGTCAGCGGGTGGTGAGCAGTTGTAATGTGCATCATTTGTTTCCCTTTCTCCCTTTTCCTTTGGATTTTATCCTTTTTCCCCACCTTTCCATTGTAACTGTTGTTGCTATTATTATTATTATTGCTATTATTGTTATTGTTGTTCTTTCATTTTTATTCTGTTTAAATTATTAAATTGTTCTTATCTCAACCCTTGAGTTTTACATTCCTTTCTGATTCTCCTCCCCATCCCTCTGGGTGAGGGGGAGTGAGCAAGTGGCTGCGTGGTGCTTGGTTGCGGGCTGGGGTTAAATTTTGGCATGAGGGATAAAGACTCATTTGCCAGATCCTACATGAAACATCATTTGAAGGTTTGTGAGATAGAACCAAGTTTTCCCAATCTAATCTACTTTATAATAATGTCTTATAAATGATCCCACAAAGTTCAGTTGTGCTGTAGCTACATTGGGAATACAACTGGGAGAGATTAGTGGTATTTTGGGTTGGTGGGAGGGGGGAGATGATTGGGGCAAGCTTTTGGGAAAGCTGTGAGATAGGCAGGTTTTGCATATGGAAATCTTCCTTCACCACTAAACCTCCAAGCCCTCAACCCATCTGATTTTATTCAACAGTAAGGGCCTGTACCTTGGGACTTCATTTGCAGTGGCTGCAAAGATGGTGCCGTTGGCTCAGGCCCCATGCCAGAGAACAGGCTACATGCCCCTGCAGAAAGAGGCAGCTTGGACTTCAGGATGATTTTGAGCCCAGAGTCAGTTTTGTACAACAGACAGAAGCAAACATGATTCATGTAGATAATATGTCAGACAGTACAAACTGGACAGTTTTTTTGGAACCATGTCTAATAATTATTTCATAGACCATTACAAGGAAGAATACATATATGAACTCCTATGTGCATTTCTTGAAATGACCATACTGTGGGTTTTTTTTTAAGGTATAGTCACTCTGTAACCCTCCCCCCCCCAGTCTTATGAAGTGAATGCTTCATACATGCTACAGCCACTATTGGTGATGCAATAGTATAGGTGACCTTTGAATGGTTAGGGAGCCTCTATCAATCATAACCAATCATCCCTGGCAAATTTCAGTCTCTATAATTGTGGCTTAACCATGGCCAGCAACTAAGTACTACACAGCCACTCGCTCACTCCTCCCCTGGTAGGATGGGAGAGAGAATTGGAAGAGTGAAAGTGAGAAAACTCATGGGCTGTGATAAAGAGAATTTAATGGGTAAAGCAAAAGCCGCACATGCAAGCAAAGCAAAACAAGGAATTCATTCACCACTCCCCATGAGCAGGCAGGTGTTCAGCCATCCCCAGGAAAGCAGGGCTCATTCACGTGTAATGGTTACTTGGGAAGACAAAATGCCATCACTCCAAACATCCCCCCCTTCCTTCTTCTTCCCCACAGGTTTTACTGTGGAGTATGACATCATGTGATATAGAATATCCCTTTGGTCAGTTGGAGTCAGCTGTCCCAGCTGTGTCCCCTCCCAACTTCTTGTGCATCCACAGCCTACTTGCTGGTGGGGTGGGGTGAGAAGCAGAAAAGGTCTTGACTGTGTAAGCACTGCTCAGCAATAATAAAAATGTCTGCATTATCAACAGTGTTTTCAGCACAAATCCAAAACATAGCCCCATACCAGCAAGTATAAAGAAATTTAACTGTATCCCAACCAAAACCAACACAATGTTATTATATGAAAAGTTGTAAAAGGATAAAAGTGAGAAAACTCATGGGTTGAGATAAAGACGGTTTGATAATTTAAAAAAAAAGAGAGAGAAAAAAAGTTAAAAATAACAAGGGGGGGGGGAGACAAACCCAAGAAAAAAAAAGCGATGAAAAAAAAAGCCCACCCCCACCCAATACCTCACCACCAACCAATCAATGCCCAGCCAGTCCTGAAGCAACAGTAGCCCCCATCAACCTCCATCCCCCCCCCTCAGTTTTATTTGCTGAGCATGATGTCATATGTTATGGAATATCCTTTGGGTCAGTTGGGGTCAGCTGTCCTGGCTGTGTCCCCTCCCAACTTTTTGTGCACTCCCAGCCTACTTGCTTGGCAGGGCAGTATGAGAAGCAGAGAACGTCTTGATACTGTATAATCACTGCTCAGCAATAACTAAACATCAGTGTGTTAACAACACCATTTTCATCACAAATACAAAACATTGTACCATACAAGGTACTACAAAGAAATTTAACTCTATTGCAGCCAAAACCAGTACAGATACAACCAAAGTCATCAAGCTAAATTCAATCCCTGTGTAAATTCACTTAGTGGGATAAACAGTCATGGCATATGTAATTGCATTCATTTGGTCTCATGACTGGAAAACAGGGGCAGACCTACATCTGCTACTAATTGGTAGATCTCTGCTCGTGATTGTAGAAGAATGGCTGCAGAACCGTGGCCATAGAATCCCTAAAGATCTGCACAATCCAGGACTGGTATTAGAATAGGCCTGTAATTAGAATTGTGCTGAAGTCGTTGTGCTGAAGTTAACAAGAAAGTAGCCTTGATCTATTCTTGAATCCTGAGACCAAGTAACTTTGTTGTACTAACAGGCCATGGCTGTAACAAGCTACAGCTGTTGGGAAGGCAGGTGCAAGGCCAAGGGAGATAGGGAGCGGAATGGGAATATAGGGAGTAGCAAACTGCAAGGCTGAAGCATAGTAATGCAAATAGCTACATGGATAGAATGCTTATTTTAGTCATGATAATTAGGGGTGTGAGAACAGCGCGCGCTTAGAGGCTAATAACCAATTATATTTTTGCTTTACGAATATGCATGTGTATCGGTTCTATATAAGTAGTGTTAGAAACTAATAAAGTTGAGCAAGATGCATAACTCATATTGAGTAATTTCTTGACTCCGGCGAACCCTTCTCCCATCACATGTTTAAAAAAAAATGCTGCTAAATTTGTTTTCTATGCTAAAATGAAACCAATATACATGCTAAGCCTAAAAAATGCAGATATTACAGAAAAAAACCCCTGCTTTTGAGAGAAATGCATATATCAGTGTTCTCTAAAACTATCTTACACATAATATAAAAAAGGCCTGTTAGTTCAGGTTTTTTTATCAGGGATCCAGGATGAAATGTATTGTACTTGCCATGCATACAACCCCACAATCTCCTCCTAGGATTACTAAAAGTGGCATCAAGTATCACATCTGACCCAGCTACTCACAAATCTTAAAAGAGAGAGCTCTGGCAGCTATCATTTCCCAGATCCATATCTGGTATGTAGATTATCTTAATAGCTGTTGATTAGGAGATAATTCAAAAGGAAGTGCCTTTTACATTATCAGATATTTCTGAAATAAACTCAGAAGTCATGTAAAGAAGAGGTGCAAAGATATAGTAAAGGAGCTCTCCCTTTACAGTAAGAAAACAGAGACATCATGGCTACCTTTAGAGCTTGCATATTTATTGAACAAATCCTACTAAAATAGCTAAAATACATTGGGTACTTATAGTGCATTATTAAAGACCACATTGTTACAAAAGCCTGCATTTTCAGCAGTATGTAACTGCAACTATACATAAATGCTTCAAATGCTGAATATAATTTCTTGTTCTATATACAGCACAGTAGATGTATCTAAACTATTGGAAAATAAAATATACAAGAAGAGGGATACAGAAAATGGGGAAAGGAAAGAAATCTAGGAAGTGCAGTGCACGCACTGGTATTTAACAGTCAGAAGGTAAACCAGAACAAAGCTTGCCCTGTAAAAAGAAGAGATAAAAGACAACAGTTATCTAAAAAATTAAGGTGGGCTTTCAGACTGTATCTAGCACAACAACTTTCCATGAGTAGATGATACTATTTAGCTTTGTGTTTTGTATTGTTTTGTATTGTTAGTTCTCTGGGAGCAAAACCAAAAAAAGTAAAATACATGTTGACAATACTTTGGAAATGTACCCTTTCCCCTTATTATCCTTTACTTTATGGATTTGAAGAAGACATTAAAACTTATCCTTGCTTTCAAAAAAGCTTTAAAAACCACAAAAAACCCTAAAATTTTGAAAGTAATGAAAAATTATCGCTTGTCTTTCTCCAAGTTAGGTGGATAGGTATCAGAAAGGAAATTTTAAGTAAATTATAGTTTTGTGATTGCTCCCACTATAACTGCATGCTTGTGAGTGTACCCTGATAGGAATCAGTTCCTTGCTTTTACATTTTAAGTAGTTGCTCACCTACAGCACTGAATAAGAAAGCCACACTGAAGACACAAATAAACAAATCAGTCCAGTCTAAAGAACAACATTCAGAAAAACAAAGTACCAAAAACTTCTCAGAACATGGAAATAAAAAAATAATACCATCAGAACTACCTTGCCAAGGAGCATATTTAAAGTCCAAAATAGCACCATTCATCAGTGTCTCAAATCATGTGGCAGCATCGCAATCACTTACCACAAGGAAACCATGAGTTTCATGCTGCTTCTATACATTAAAAGAGTACATGAATAAAATAGAGAGATATACATACAATTGATGAAAATAAACTACTAGGGTTGTTACATCTAAATGAAAAAAAAAAACACCCCAGCAACATGGGGGAGGACTCTCAGCCTTTGCAAGAAGCAGTTAGGGATGGTAGAAACAGGGCGAGCAGTTTACCAGTTGCATGTGAGCTGTTGAGTTTGAGTAGTGGAAGACATTGCTGTGGTAGAAGGCCCACTTGTAATGTTTGTAAACATGGATTCACAGTGTGAAATTCTGAGAGCTTTCACTTGAGTCAGAATGTTAAACATTATTTTTATGATACACATTTATTCCACTATTATTCTCTAAAGTAAGGCTCAGAGTCCCATAGTTTCTTCTTACATTTGACATTTTACACAGAAACAATTCCTGATATATGACACTATGACCTCGTCAAACCCGCAGAACCATATGTAATACAAATGAAAGAGTTATGACTGAGAAGAGTAGAGGTAATTGACTTTGGTGAAATTGTGTCCATAGACATTTACTGGAGTCAGGAATGCCACTTCAGCCTCACTTTTCTTCTTGCGATTTACTTCCTTTGAGATAGGAAGATATCCCTGCAGAGAGGAAAAACAATATTAGCTATGTTTCTACAAAATCTGTCTGATGGGATCCTCCTTCCTTTTTCACATCCTAAGGTTTTTATAGTCCTCTAATGGTAGTTTAGAAGTAAACACCTACTAAACATAGCTTTACCAACTGTAAATATTAGTGGCTCAAAAGATTGTTTAAAAACTAGGCAAACCTTGGAACACCTGAGGAAATGTCTTGCCTTTGAGCTGAACAAGCATGCCCTGGCAGCCAAAATACAAAAGACTTAAGACAACAAACCCTCTCCACAGCTGAGCTGAGGAATTTGGCCATTTGTTGCAATTGGGGAAGACCCCAACAATCCTATCAAAGCTACAGGGTAAGTGTCCTGGTTTTGGATGGGATAGAGTTAATTTTTCTTCATAGTAATTGATACAATACTGTGGTTTGGATTTATTATGAGAATAATGTTGATAACACCCTGATGTTGTAGCTGTTGCTAAGTAGTGCTTACCCTAAGTCAAGGACTTTTCAGTTTTGCATGCTCTGCCAGTAAGGAGGTGCACAAAAAGCTGGGAGGGAGCAGAACCAGGACAGCTGACTTGAACTAGCCAAAGGAATATTCCATACCATAGAATATCATACTTGGTATATAAACTGGGGGGAGTTAGCTGGAGAGGACCAATCACTGCTCGGGGACTGGCTGGGCATTGGTCAGCGGGTAGTGAGCAATTGTACTGTGCATCACTTGTTTTTCTTGAGTTTTATTTCTCATTCTCTCTCTCTTTGTTATCTCCCTTTTCATTACAATTATTAGTATTATATTTTATTTTATTTCAATTAGTATTATATTTTACTTTATTTCAATTATTAAAAACTGTTCTTATCTCAACCCATGGGTTTTACCTTTTTCTGATTCTCCTCCCCATTCCACCAGGGGAGGGGAGGAGTGAATGAGTGGCTGCGTGGTACTTAGTTGCCACCTGGGGTTAAACCATGACAGGAAGAAGCTATGGAGTGACAACCCTTTCCACAGCTCACCATCAATTGTACATGCTACACTATTTCTCAAAATGGTGTTTCTTGCTACCACCAAACTAAGCAATTTCTGTGCCCTTCACAAGAGCTGAGACAGCTCAGGCCTAAAACTGCACCTGCACATGTTGCATGTACAGTTATTTTGGTATACAAATATGGACAGTAACTAGCAATTTTCCATTTTGCACACATGAAGCACATAGCACAGTCACAGTGTCTTGATATCATGAATGTAAAATTCTTGGCCACAAATCTACAGATGGAATTGAGCCCTTAAAAATATAACAGTACTAATATGAGTTGAAACAGAGCAAGGTCTTAAAATGATTATTCAGGATGAGTTTGGTACAATGCTCTGGGTGATGCTCTGTGTTGAGATAAGATAGAGATGGCAAGGCCTGTTCCATTCCACTGTTGATGTTAAAGGAATGTACTCTGAATAATTAGAAAAGATGGTCACCTGAAGAAGATGAAGAGACCATGAGTCAGGAGACTGTTGAACAAAGAAAGTTGAAAAGTTTAAGCAAGGAAGATTGAGCAATCCCCAAGAGTGAGGCCAAAGAACGGAACAACCACCCAATAATCCCCCTCAAAGATGATTCTAGAAGACTCCGCCTCAAGCTCTGCCTAAACCCCGCCTGTAATGAATATGATGATTAGATGTCAAAATTAAATGAATATGTATGTAAAGATGTTGTAACCTCTCACTAAAACTGTATAAATTATCTGACTTTTCACTGAAAACTTTGGAGCTAGTTTGTCCAGTGCGAACTGGCTAGCTCCCCAGCATTGCACGAAATAAATACAATTGCTGCTTAAAGACAAAATTCATCTCTGAGCAGTTACTCTGTGCCGTTTTGGCATCAGAGTAGCCAAAAAATTAATGTTGACGGTATTATCTACCAATGAATTACTTTGCTTAATTGCTTTTTTTTATATCCCAAGGTTCGTTTTATGACTCCACTTGGCCTCTAACTTGGAAAGTATGTCTTAGTTATGAAAGATTGCCTCATTATTAAGAGAAACTTTCAGAGCTTAGACCTCTCTCCTGTAAAAAACCTTACATCTTAACCAGCTGGCATACACTAATAAGTGACTGATCTATAATACTTCATTGAAAAGAGCATTTATCCCCTTCCTATTGGCACTCTGAAGGTACTGTAGTGTATTACCATGGTCTCTGGACAAATAAAGACTGCCATGTTAGTTAGCTATCTCAGTTTTTTGTTAGCTATACTTAAACATTCTGCCCCACTGGCTGAAGTCTATGCTTATTTAGCAAAGCACTTAAATATAAGTTTCAATTTAAGCATCAATAGGAGGACTAAAAGCTAAATGTGTGATTAAAATACTTTGCTGATATGTCACAATGGGATATTAAAAAAAATAACTAGAATATATTGTAAGTTATTGAAAAAAAATGTAGTAACTGCACAAAGCATGATTTCACAGAACTCCAGAAAATTCCATCCTTGTGATAATATTTTTTGGGTTTTTGTTGACTAAATTTGCTACTTGCTTATCATTACAGGATACGAGAAAAAACCTAGAAACTTACACATGCAAACAAGCACACCACACAGACCAAAGATCTGGGCAAATTTCCAAAAGCAGTGTTGGGCAGTTCATTTTCAGCTGTGAAAACAGTCTCAGTCCTGAAATTGTGCCATTCAATCATAAAATAAAAAGTCCCATATGACCCTTCTAGGTCTGAAAATAAGTTGTCTTTAATAAATATATCATTTTATACTTGCTGATTGCATCTTTTATATGAACTTAAGAGTTTTGAAAAATCTATTACTTTATTCTTTCAGTAGTTCAACCTGTTTAGACTAACAATGAGTACATAAAACTGTCAAATTGAAGGACTGGACGCTTTCTGAAGCCTTCTTCAGCAGTTTACTGTGATTAATTTTATAAGCTTGGTGAAGAAACAAACATTCAGTTTCTGTTAAAGCTGGAAGCTGGATTGTGTGCAACTAATATTCAAGTTGCTTTTGAAACTCCATTATGAAAGAAAATTTGGAGCTAGTTCTAAAAACTGGTCCTCCTAAGCATATGCCAAATATCTTTTGAAAAATTACATAAAACCTAGAACAAATGCATGGAATTTCAAAAGCAGGAATCCAATCATTTTAAAGAAAAATGTATAATATCTTTCTGACTAGTTCAGAAACTATTATCCCTTTTGATATACTTTTTCAAAGCTATGTACAACACTAAAAACATGGCTATTCATAAATCCAATATAATGCAGCATTGTTACCAACTATGCTGCACAAAGTTCACAGCTTTATAGGAATGAATTTTATAATATAGCTATTAATTTTAGGACTTCATTTATAAAGAAAAAGTATGGAAATTATAGTGTTATCCAGATTGAATAGGAATTTTTTTTTAACAGGGATCAGCAGTCTAGATAGTAAATGAAATTTAATCAAAACACTTTTCCTTTCTTTTCACTTTCCTTTGCTTATCTGCCATTGTTTTGCCAGATTTTGAGTCATTAGTCAACAAGGATATAAGAATAAAACACACATGTTCTGTGGTTCTGAGTAACGGTTTTATTTTCCTATTCAAATTTCATGTTCAATTTGAGGTTTATGAAAGCAGTTATGGTAATAGAAGAAAATCTTATCAGTCTTGTCTGGTATGCCACATCTTCTGCATTTCTGTTAACAGGGTACATACTCCTTGTCAAACTCAAATGAAGACTGCCATCCTTGTATGCTTGCTACTCAAACAGAAACAAAAAACTTAACAAAAGAAAAAAAGAACAAATCACCACTTCCCTCCTTCTGCATTATCATTGACTTTTCCCTCTATATTGCTATGTGAGAATTACTAAAATCAAGCATTCAAAACTCAGATGTCAAGCTGTTAAAAATCATGAGACAGGCTTAAGAAACACAAACTTTTGAAAATTAGTATGTTTTCTTTTTGGTATGTAAGCCAGAAAGAGTTCATGTTTTCTGCATGCCTGAAGGCTAAAAACATAATTTTAAAATGAAAGCTGAAATCCTCACTTAACTGTCAAGGCTTTAAGAAAAAACATAATATGAAACTTGTGATGAAATCATGAGAGCGGGCTACTCTCTTGAAGCAGTTATAAAATAAAAAACTAATGAACTTTCACAGTGTTTTGGGTTTTTTTAGAGAAAACTTTCATCTTAATAAACTGTAGATGAAAGACATTACATAACTTTACCTTTGGAAATTACCCATTCCCTGGGCTGGTTGGAAAGAGTTTCTGGCTAACCCAAATCATTAACCTTGGTTGATAAAACTGTAGTGACATAAATACATATAATTTCTTACTGAAAAAAAATATATCTATTAAATGCAATCAAATGGTGTTCATGTGACAGATGACATTACTAAAAACCAAAAATCTATTGTCAGTTGAGTTTGGTCTAGAGACCTAGAGCTGTGTTTTATGCTCAGTATACATTTTTTGAGTACCTATGACAACAAGATCTGTCCCCAGAGTATTTCAACTATATTGTATTTTGAGGTCATTGAACATAGTTATAATCCTGTGTTAGTACCTTATTTTTTTAGACATTAAAGGAATTCCAAAACATTATAAAGGACATGATAAAGTAGCTGGCAGCACGGTTATGGTACTGGCCTACAACTGCTCTGTGACAAAATGTACTATGCAACCACAGGAGAGATGATCTGGGCTGATACATTCTACCTGAGACACTAAGGAAAGAGCCCACTTTCCCTAGATCTGCTCTACAATCAAGAGACACTCACCCATCAGAAAATGGGTAAGATCCAAAGCAGACCACTGACTACAGTGGGAACCTAGAGTGAATAAATGCCAATTATGATGAATCTGAGCTGCAGACCTCCTGTGTTTCAGTTTCTCAGCTTCAGGATGGGGACTGGAGCATTTCTCCATCTTGCTCTCATTAAACGCTGAAGTGCTTGAGTACAAGTTGTATATGACACTGAAGATTTTAAATTTATTTTCCTGCTGGGTCTGCATACTGGACCTTTGGTTTGTGAATTAAACTCTTTCTGCGCAGTGGCTGAATGTCAAACTGTTTCAAGCTGAACTACTTTATAAGTTACACCCTTCAAAGTTGTTTGTATTTTGGGACTCAAAATTGTCACTTAAATTCCTGGTCAACTGGCTTTTATTCACTCACTTGCCATTGTATCTACATTGAAACAAGAGAAATGTTTTCATTTTTGTGGAGTTACATGTTGACAATTACTAGTCACAACTGGACTAGATGCATCTTGGAGAAACTATTAGAGAATTATTTAAAGCATCTTTCCAAAGAAAATCTTGAACTCTACTGTAAAGTAGGAAACAAGAGGAGAGAAATTTAAAACACAGAGCCTAAGGTAGTGCTTATTCTGATAAACGCTCCTATGGTTTTCCACAGTACAAAATGCAGCGCTGTCTACTGATTAAAGCATCAACTTTTATTTTATATTTTAGTTTACTATATGATCTCAGGCAAATCAGTTAAGCTCTCTGGGTATAGCTGACATAAGGATAACCAGTACACCTCACAGGATACTCTGTGATTTTATCAGTTAATGTTCACATTGAATCTTTGAGACACTCAGATGAAAGATACCAATTAACCCCTAAGTTCTGTTATTTATAATCACTGATTACCCATCCTGCAATTATGCCTTGATTTTGTTGTTTAGTCATACCATTTGTATGAAAATGTATGATATGAATCGGCATTAATGGTTCAACTCTATCACAGAACCTGCAAGTATACAAAAATGCATATTTTCCTATAGAAGGAACAAATTAGCAACAGAATACAGTATAACTCATTATAATGAATATGAGCTTCTATATTTTCCATTAAGTCTGAGATGGATTCAAGTTATCCTATAAACCTTGTCACCCCTATTAAAAATTCAATAGGAATAGAATAAGCACCTGCAGTTAAATGACAAAAAGGAGCATCTAGACTTGAATTAATTTAGAGGGACTAGGGTTTGAGAATAGGTTTTTGGGGTGGGGTAAGGAAAAGGTGTAAACTGTAAGATATACTAACAACTGTTAAAGGTTTAAACAAAACAAACAAAAGAAAAAAAATTCAAATTATCTTTCACATTAATTGCCTCTATGGAGAAAATATTCAGTTAATGTCCTACTTTTTTAATTTCTTCAAAAACATCTACTGTGGCCACCGTTGGGAGATAATAAACACATGGACCTACTCCATGTGTAGTTACTGCTGTGCTATAACTGTATCAAAGTCCTTAAGCAGGCAGCCAAAGAACTGTAATTACCTGCCTTTTGTACAACTGAAAGGCTGAGTAATCATAGCTTGGATTTTGGCTAAATGAAGGAAGATTCTGGAATGGAAAAAAGATGCCAGTGTAGAAAAGTCCACTCAGGACTTACTACAGTACACAAGAAAATATATATATAAAAAATATGTGTCTTGCCATGCTACATCCTCTTTAAAATATAGAAACTACTTAAATGTTCAGATATGCTGGTTACTAGGGTATTATAAAGACACACTGAGAACTTTTAGTCAATTACAGCAGCTCAAAACAACTGATATTAATGTTTCAAGATGAGCCATACGGAGTGAAAACTTGCAAAGCAATGTTCCATTACAAAGTAGGATGTAAGGCTTAAAATATTCAACTGTTAGCATGAAGCAAACACTTCTAGATAAATGCTTTCGTTGATACACACCATATTTTCATTTCTTAGCACTTCCTGTATGATTGCTGAGAGTACAGGCTTGGACAATAACAACAAAAATAATTATATTGGAAAATAAAAATAAATAACAAAACTAATCAGGATTCAAAAAAGAATTGAACAGATGGACTGAAAACTAAAGTACCTGCAAGTCTAGATAACGCATGAGCAGTATGCTGACTCAAACTGATGGCCTCAGTGTTTGATAATCATTAGTAAAAAACCAAGTTAGTAAACTTCATCCATAACTTATTGGAGTGGATCACTCCTAAACATCTGACAAACAACATTATATGCCTCAGAAGCATTATTTTCTGGCAAAACATGTGATACACAAAAACATTCACTCCCATTTTAATAAGTCATGGGAAAGAAACCCACTGATCTGGTAAGTGCTGTGTGAGACTTCTGCAACAACAAAGCAGTTCTGCATGAGAAACTGAGGCCAACTTCAAATAGGGAAGATAGTTTTAACTTTTTTACCTTCCATTTTCTTAAAAGTAAAAAAAAATATCAAAATTAAGAATAAAAATCAGAAAAAGCAAAGACAGAGGAAAATAAATTCCCAATTCATTTACCAGCTATTACAGCATCAGGACTGCAAAACTACTTACTGCTACTTTGCTCAAAATCAGAAGGATTTCTGAGAGTAGGGTCTTTTCTCTGTTCAACAGAGAATCCTCTTTTTGCTATTGCAAGGGCTCTGTATAACCAGCATTTCAAAACCCTAACACCTATTGCAGTCTGCAACTTCCTGAAGGGGAGCAGCAGAGGGGGAGGTGCTGATCTCCTTTCTCTGGTGACCAGCCATAGTGTTATCGATTTGTTAATAAGTTAAGATTGATTGACTTTATTTGATTGATTAATTGATTTTATAAAATCATTTTATAAAATTGAAAAATAGAAGGATAAGAAATATTTTTAATGAAACTTATAGTTGCACAGTAAAAGCTGCTATGAGATCATCTGTATGTCCTGTATCAAGGCTAGAAGAAGGGGCTGGAACCATTGTTAAAACTTAGGTAATAACTCTAGGGTTGAAAGGTTTTTTTGTATTTGACCAGTCTTCTGTATGTAGAAGTGTATTGAAATGTCAGAATATGAGATTAATGGAAACTGGGGAGAGTCGACTGGAACAGCTTGTAGTTACCTGCCAAGAAACTGTGAACTTTAGTAAAAGGTAATTCCGGCAGGGGGAGATCGCGACCACCGACTCATATACCACCTACCCAAATCGTACCCCAGACCCATTTCTAGACCTTTCTAAGCTCTACTGCGCAGAATCTGATATAGGAGGAGAATATGTTAATGATTTATGTGAAATATCATGGTTATTCATGAATACTTAATGAATATGTATGAATAAGTTTTATATATGGTGTCTGATTTTGAGACCTGGCATGCGTTGATCGTGAGAGGACTCACTCACGCACCCGGCCGTCAATAAAGAAGTGTCTGCTTATCTACATCACATTGGTGTCGATAAGTTTTTCATTCCGAGATTTCGGTAACAATAGGACATGAAATGGAATGAAGCTGCATCAGGGGAAGTTCAGATTGGACATTAGGAAAAGGTTCTTCACTGAGAGGGTGGTTAGTTACTGGAACAGGCTCCCCAGGGAAGCGGTCATGGCACCAAGCCTGTCAGAGTTCAAGGAGCATCTGGATGTCATATGGTTTAGTTTTAGGTAGTCCTGAGAGGAGCAGCGAGTTGAACTCAGTGATCCTTCCTTATGGGTCCCTTCCAACTTGAGATATTCTATGATCCTATTCTTCCATTTTTAGCTACTGATCCTCTTATAAAGCTTCTTCCTCTTTATGAGCAATAGAAAGGGAGCGCAAAGTTTTGCCCATCTTCAAAACTGATATTTAAAATAATTTTAAAAGAGCTGGATTAAATCTACTGTATCAGTCACAACAAAATGTTAAAATAAATTTATTTCACTCCGTTCTTCATTTGTACACATCAAAAGCATCTTTCAAACAGTCAAATACATCCATCAGGAAAAAGAAGACTTAAGATATCACAAATGTAAGTTTTTAGTAAATGAGCACACTCCTGTTAAGCAATTCCAAGGTTTTTATACTTAAGAAACAAACTAAGAAAGCCCTCACAGTTACTTTTTCTATCTTGTCTTTTCACCATGATTGAATTTCTGTTCATCAACTCTCATTCTGATATGCAGGAGTTCAATTCCACTGTAGTCTGGAATTCTGACCTATGAGCTTCACAAAGGAAACCAACTGCTCCAATTACAACAGAAACCACCTTTTGACAAGTTTCAGATAAATTGTTTATCATGTAAACCAGTCCTTTGGAAAACAAATAAACAAAAAAACTGATGAAAAGTTCTCAAGAAATTCCTAGTTCCAAAGAAAAGGTCACCAACTCTAGTAATTCTTCACTAGCCTACCTAGAAAAAAAAGAAAAAAAAGAAAAAAAAAAAAAGACAAAAAGACAAGCTTTACTAGATGGATTAGTAGCTTAACAACAGACATAAATGGCTATGTGCCGAGGAACAGAAGAGTAAAATGATACATGTATTGATATGGAGAAATAGTGTGAAATGGGGATAATGGACATCGATTGTGATTGTATGTGTCTGCTCAAGGAATGTGGGTATGGTGACTGGTCATGGGCGCGGTGTCTGGTCACATAGGCACACAGCTCTGAGGAGACAACTACAGTTTTGAGGAGACGCCTGCCCTTCTTCCTCTAACAAAGGGGCTATTTAAAAGAGAATGAGAAAAAGATGAGAGACATTCAAATGCTATCTAGAGGGAGGGAGTGCTAAGTCTCCTTGCTGGAGAAGATTGGATGGTCACAAGGACATGAATCACCTGAAGATTGGATGGTCACAAGAACATGAATCACCTACAAACCTGCAAGACCACCACATTCCAGGCAACAGACTGATAAGCTAATTAACATACGAAGCGAGAGTAAGCGGGTTTAGGTAACGAATATGTATAGGCGTTAATTGAATATTCATTTGTTTTATCATCTAAATGTTCACTTCGGGTATGCACGCTTGTGGAGGAGCGATCCCCCGTGCATCTGCGCGCAATAAACATACCTACTTTATAACTTTTGAGTTATAGAGTCTAATTCCGCACGTCAGTATGTGTTGAAGAGAAGGAAAGGGTAGCACACTTCTTTCATGGCATACTTTTCCCCTCTGCAGTGCACTAAAATTTCACTGATGCAGTTCCGAGGACTGAGGGCCCTGTGCTTCTGTAGCAGCGCATAATTCAGAATGGAGAGAAGTTGTCCTCATACCATGCTCCTGTGGGGACAAACCATATAGCCAGAAAGGAACACTGCTCCTCATTTCCATATCTATATTCTTTTCAAGTAGTTAAGAGATTTTTTCATCATTGTTTCTTGTGTTGCAATGAGGCAAATCAATGATATTAAAGCTCCTAGAGGAAAGGTTGTCAATTTTTTTTCCTTTTTGACTGGTCTCAGCATCACTGAAAGTGTCTAGGAGATTTTCTTTCCCAGTTAAGTTGAGTCCTGATGCGTTTTCTTGTGCAAAAAAAAAAAAAATAACATAATTACCTGCTATGTGGAAACAGCTACTTCTTTGCAGTATCTTAAGTTTCTTAGTTACCAGCTGGTTTGAGCTGCAATGAATTTTCCCATCATATAGTACCATCCACTTTTCAATCCCCCAAATGGGTCCTACTACAGTTGATATGGAGAAATAGTGTGAAATGGGGACAATGGACATCGATCGTGATTGTATATGTCTGCTCAAGCAACGTGGGTATGGTGACTGGTCATAGGTGTAGTGTATGGTCACATAGTCACACAGCTTTGAGGAGACACCTACCCTTCTTCCTCTAACAAAGGGGCTATTTATAAAAAGGATGAGAAAAGGATGAGAGACATTCCAATGTTTTCTAGAGGGAGGGAGTGCTAAGGCTTCTTGCTGGAGAAGATCAGATGGTCACAAGAACATGAATCACCTACAAACCTGCAAGACCACCACATTCCAGGCAAAGGACTGATAAGCTAATTAACATACGAAGCGAGAGTAAGCGGGTTTAGGTAACGAATATGTATAGGCGTTAATTGAATATTCATTTGTTTTATCATCTAAATGTTCACTTCGGGCATGCACGCTTGTGGAGGAGCGATCCCCCGTGCATCTGTGCGCAATAAACATACCTACTTTATAACTTTTGAGTTATAGAGTCTAATTCCGTACGTCACAGTAAAACATTCTATTTAAAACCAAGAGCCCACCATCACCATCTGGATGCATAAACAGAGCCTTCACTAAAAATCTTGTTTCACTGCTACTTGTATATCAGATAAATCATTCTGTTAAAAAGCTAATTCATTTTAAACAAAATTGGAAGAAAACTTATGCTAGGATCAATGCATGTTTTATCATTCACTTCAGTGCAAGAGTTAAACTAATGCTCCCATCTACAGTAGTTTATTTTTAACACTGTGAGAGGAACATTATGAAAGCATATGATTAACATCCACCATGTTCCAAACCTAGTATGCAAGATTTAATACATATAGCAACTGTTAGCTGAATAGTTGCTGCTTCTTGGAGTTTAGTTGGATGGCAGTCTGGTCTCAACCAGCTTTTGCCTTCTGAATCTTCTGGAGAGAAACACCAGTATAACATCAAGAATGCTCATCATTACACCTTATTTCAAAGACTAAGTAACTGAAGTTTTGATTATTATATTTAAGCAGCTGTAGTCACAATCATGTGGGATGTTGCTATCTTGAAAGGCTGATTTAGAAACAGGCTCAGTGAGGAGGGTTTCCTTATTAAACTACCAGAAACCACAAGTTTCCCAAGTTAAACTGCAAACAATTAACCATTAAAAACCAAAGTGAACAACTGGTTTAGCAGGTATGAAGTCTCCCAACTTTGCCAACTTGATTGCTTTTTTGGTGTGACTCTGCATCACAAGTCTGAGCCTCTGCCTGAGATACAGCAAGTTATCTCAAAGTAATCTCTCTTCACATTTTAAATATACTGTCAGGGTAGCTCTAGCAATCCTGCTTTCCAGATTAGTGCCAGGAACATTAAAAAATTAGTGGAGAAAATAATTTAGCACTTGGTTTCTTCCACACAGCAGATAGATGTAGATAAATGGTTTGAGAGAATTGATGAACAATAATACAATTGTCCTCTTCCTTTCTGGGATTGTTCCAAGTAGCCTGTTTTTTTGGCTAGACTATATCTGCCATTACAGTAAGAATTAATGCATTGCAGTATATTGACAGGACATGGCAGGACAAATTCACACCTGAACTTCCACAGAATCAAAGAATCACAGAGAATGGTTGAGGTTGGAAGGGACCTATGGAGGTCATCTGGTCCACGCCTCCTGCTCAAGCAGGGCCACCTAGAGCCAGTTGTACAGGACTATGTCCAGACAGTTTTGAATGTCTCTAAGGAGGGAGACTCCACAACCTCCCTGGGCAACCTGTTTATGTTCAGACTGAATCTCCTGTGTTTCAGTTTGTGCCCACTGCCTCTTGTCATCAGACACCACTGAAAAGAGCTGCTCTGTCTTCTTTGTACCCTCCCTTCAGGTATTAATATACATTGATGAGATGTCCCCTGAGCCTTCTCTTCTCTAAGATAAACAGTCCCAGCTCTCTCAGCCTTTCCTCATATGTGAGGTGCTCCAGCTCCTTAATCATCTTTGTGGCCCTTTGCTGCACTCTCTCCAGTATATCTATGTCTCTCCTCTCCTGGGGAACCCAGAACTGGACACGGTACTTCAGGTATGGCCTCACCAGTGCTGAATAAAGGTGAAGAATCACCTCTCTTACCTGCTGGCAATACTTTGTCTAATGCATCCAACTCTCTAATGCAAACAACTGTGAACTACTTTATTCCACAAAAAAATTTCACTGTATGGACTCTGAAACTATAAAACATTATAAAAACCAAAATACAAATAAGCCAAACTAAAAAACCAGTGCAACTCAACACCTTTTTGTCTTAATTTTGTTTTTTGTTTGCCTGTATACTACAATGGCATGTTTTCTTATTTTACTTAAGATACTAACATACACAGAAAACCAATTATAACAGGGCTGAGTATTAAAACAATATTTAAATTTTCAGTCAATTACCTGTGAGTTCATCATTCACTCTTCAAGCACAACCAGGTAATGAAATGTTTAATTAGTAACTATTTGTAGATCCAGAAGCAAGTCTCTTGTTATGATATGGAGAAATAATGTGAAATGGGGATAATGGACATGGATTGTGATTGTATGTGTCTGCTTAAGGAATGTGGGTATGGTGACTAGTCATGGGTGCGGTGACAACCACAGTTTTGAGGAGACGCCTGCCCCTCTTCCTCTAACAAAGGGGAGACGCCTGCCCTTCTTCCTCTAACAAAGGGGCTATTTAAAAGAGAATAAGAAAAGATGAGAGACATTCAAATGCTATCTAGAGGGAGGGAGTGCTAAGTCTCCTTGCTGGAAAAGATTGGGTGGTCACAATCACCTGAAGAAGATCGGGTGGTCACAAGGACATGAATCACCTGAAGAAGATCGGATGGTCACAAGAACATGAATCACCTACAAACCTGCAAGACCACCACATTCCAGGAAACGGACTGATAAGCTAATTAACATACGAAGCGGGGTTTAGGTAACGAATATGTATAGGCGTTAATTGAATATTCATTTGTTCATTGTATAAATGTGAGATGGTTCGTCACTTCAGGTATGCACGCTTGTGGAGGAGCGATCCCCCGTGCATCTGCGCGCAATAAACATACCTACTTTATAACTTTCGAGTTATAGAGTCTAATTCCGCACGTCAGTTACAAAGTTAGGTGAACACAGAATATGGCAGCAAAATTCAGGACCAAAGGCTGCATTCTCAAGTTCTTAGGTAGTTTCATACTCAGGCCTGACAAATTACTGGGTGCAACACAGGAGGAAGAAAAAGCACTGCCAGAATAATCATAGGCTGACCAAAAGTCTGTTTCGCTCAGTATCCTCACTCCATTGCAGGAGCGGGCTGGAAACTAGGACCATGCGTGGCAATCAGTTAGCTGAGGGGAATGTGCTCGAGCTTGTCTAGACAACAATTAACATGATGGGGCATGTTTGCAGAGCACAGGGGAGTGGGAGACGGATGGCGCCAAGGAAAGGCAACACCTTGCTGTTAATTGCTGGTAGTTAACCACCAATCAGGGATTGCCTAGTATGCAATGCTTAGCTTCAAGAACCAATTAGTTTAAAACGCGCAGCTTCTGAAAGTGTATAAAAACTTGTGCTTCTGTACAATAAATTGACATTTGCTTGCATCAAGCTGCGTCCCGTCTCTTCATTTGCCGCACTCCATTATATTTTTTTCCTAAGGGAAAGACTGTAGAGGGATTTTTAAAGGACTGAGGACATATGTTACCATTGTCCGGGTTGGACAACCCAGGCCTGTTAGTTGAAACTGCAGAGCAGCTATAAATTGTCCTGGGAACAAGCAGTGTGAGAAAGAAAACAAGCTATGCACAAACAAGAAGCCAGGTGCAGAGCAAGTCCCAGGAACCGTGGAATCAACGCACTCTCATCGGCACACTCTGATCAGGCGCCTGCAGCATGCTCACCAGTCAGTGACACGGACGCCCGCGTGACCAGAGACTTTTATCCAATCACCTGTGTGTAAAGTCGGGTGAGCGGTCGGTTTAAGTTATAAATATGACCTGTTTTTTTAATAAAGTGAGCACGGCATGTAACCATATTGGTGTGATTGTCGTGACTTGGCTGACTCTCCACGGGGGACCCTCTTTGAAAGATCAGCAAGAACAGTGGCCAGTAGTGAAATCCCAAAAAAAAGAGTAAGAACAGAGAAAACCCAGACTAATGCTTCTCCTGTATGCTCTCCCAATTCCCTACTTCCAGTCTTGGGGTATACAAAACATATACACCAAGCTAAAACCCAAAGTATGTTTCATTCTTTTCTGTTTTGTTTCCTATAAATTTTCTATAATTAATAGCCTGAATATCATAACTTAAAGAAAAATGAATACACTATTTTTTATTAAAACTTCTGGGTTTTTTTTTTTTTAATTTCTCACCCATACCAAAGATGACTAAGTATCCATGCTGATGTTCTCTAAGTGGCAGCAAGCATACTGCTTCTGACGGCTGCTTTCCTGCAGAGCCCAGCAGTTAGTCTTACCCCTCATGGGATACCAACCTCTTGCCCAATCAGCCTATTTCAGGCAAGTATTAAAGACCCCAGCGGTATTCTTAGAAATGAGAGATGGAACCACAGCCAGTACTTACCACATTAAAAGAGATGTAATGGCCACAGCTGATGATATTTTAACAGGTGCTTGAAAGCATTATGGCACATTTACCTGCACAGTCACCATATTACCATCATCTACCATTATTTAATGCATACTGCTTAACTGTTACTTATAATAGAAAAGCACAATCTAAACAGTATCATATATATTATGCATGTTGTAAATAATAAAATACTTACGGATTCTGGAATTTATCTAATCAGGTGATATAAAGGAAAATAACTTTGCCTAGCAAGTATTATTTCGTTTCTGTTCTTGTTCCTTTATTTAATTACTTAGCTGAGAAATTAAGGTAAAGAAAATTTACCGATATTTTCAGAGGATTTTTTTCTACCAGCAGTAATAGTTATTTACTTGTACCCTTTAATGTTGGAAGATTTTTCACAGATACAGTCTTGTCAAAATAAAGAAAAATGTATTCCTCTCTAACTTAATATTTTTGAGTAGTTGTATGATGGCAATGTGTGCTTTCTAAATATCAATGAATTAAGAATTTAAGAATTCTTTCTGATAAATGTGCATATTAAGCCAAGGCTTATACTACCTTCAGTGAGAATATACAAATTTCTTTGAACTTATTATTAAGATATATCCCACAAAGGTGTGCTATGCAAGTAGACAGATAAGAAGGTTACAGTTAACAAAATTAATCTAGAAACATTTCTTCTTGCAGGATGAAAAAAATGTTACATGTTATGAAGGTGTTTTTCTAATGCAGTATTTACAGAAGGAAACATCAGCAACTCACACAGGAACAGCTACATAGGGATTCATTCAGTAGTGCTACAGGGAATTTGCCAGATCAGAAGCCTAAATTGAATTTCACATAATATTTGATTCATAGTATCATTCCACACTAAACATTTGAAAAGAACATTTTTGCACCTTTACAGATTGCACCCTCAACCAATATGGCTTAATAAAGCATCAGAGTGAAAAAAAATCTTTTAAATAAAAGGAAAATACAAACATATCAAATATTTTTAAAAATATCCTGTCCCAGTCAATGATACTAACAAAATTAATTTTATGAAGTTGTTCTAGGACAGTTAGGTGTAGTCTCTCTCTCTTTAGGCATACACACAATGCTTAGAGCTCAGGTGTGTGGCAGCAGTATTATGATGCAAAAAAATTGTTTATTGGTGAAAGCTTTTGCTCCCAGCACTTGAAAAGCGGTGTCATGACTGCATATACAAGTTGTATATGAAGTCTTATTTCTAATTTTCCAGGATTTCAGCCTTTGTGAAAAAGGTTCAATAAAGATTTGTCATGGAAAAAGACAAAGTATTTTTTAAACCTCCAATTTCATGAGTCAACACTGACCTGTTCAGATACAGTATGCTGGTGCACAATTATAAAATGTTAACATCTGGAGTGTGACTGTGTAGACTCCCATATGATCTCCTTCTACAACAAGATGATATGCCTAGTGGATAACGGAAAGGCTGTGGATGTTATCTATCGAGACTTTAGTAAAGCCTTTGACACTGGCTCCCACAGCATTGTCCTGGAGAAACTGGCTGCTCATGGCTTGCACAGGTGTACTCTACACTGGGTAAAAAACTGGCTGGAAGGCCAGGCCCAAAGAGTGGTAGTGAATGGAGGTATATCTGGCTGGCAGCTGGTCACAAGTGGTGTTCCCCAGGGCTCCGTATTGGGGCAAGTCCTGTTTAATATCTTTATCAATGATCTAGACAAGGGGATTGAGTGCACCCTCAGTATGTTTGCAGACAACACCAAGTTGGGGGGGAGGAATATTTATCTGCTTGAGGGTAGAAAGGCTCTGCAGAGGGATCTGGACAGGCTGGACTGATGGTCCGAGGCCAAATGTATGAGGTTCAACAAGGAGAAGTGCCGGATCCTGCATTTGGGTCACAGCAACCCCATGCTACACTACAGGCTTGGGAAAGAGTGGCTGGAAAGCTGCCTGGAGGAAAAGGATCTGGGAGTGTTCATTGACAGCCAGCTGAACATGGGCCATCGGTGTGCCCAGGTGGCCAAGAAGGCCAAGAGCATCTTGGCTTCTATCAGAAATAGTGTGGCCAACAGGACTAGGGAAGTGATTGTCCCCCTGTACTTGGAACTGGTGAGGCTGAACCTTGAATATTGTGTTAATTTTGGGGCACCTCACTACAAGACAGACATTGAGGTGCTGGAGCATGCCCAGAGAAGGGCAACAAAGCTGGTGAAGGGTCTGGAGCACAAGTCCTATGAGGAGCAGCTGAGGGAACTGGGGTTGTTTAGTCTGGAGAAAAAGAGGCTGAGGGAAAACCTTATTTCTCTCTACCACTACCTGAAAGGAGGTTGTAGGTAGGTGGGGGTAGGTCTCTTCTCCCAGATAACTAGCAACAAGACAAGAGGAAATGACCTCAAATGGCACCAGTGGAGGTTTAGATTGGATATTAGGAAAAATTTCTTCACCAAAAGGGTTGTCAAGCATTGGAACACGCTGCCCAGGGAGATGGTGGAATCACCATCCCTGGAGGTATTTAAAAAACATGTAGATGAGGTGCTTAGGGACATGGTTTAGTGGTGGAGTTGGCAGTCCTGGGTTAACAGTTGGATTTGATGATCTCAAAGGTCTTTTCAACCTAAATGATTCTATGATATATATAGCTACTTTGCTTTTAAATGTACACATGGATTCTACCACAGAAATACCCACAGTATCTACTTTGGACAATGATTATTTTTTTTTAACTCCAAATTGTTCTAGCCATAATCGAGTAAAGGTGCTTTTTCTACACAACTGAACAGCTGAATTAGCAAAACTATTGCAAAAAGTGAGCTTTAATTTCTGCTTATTTATTTTGTAAGTTGGGAAGGCCTTAATTCTCCCTAAGTTTTCAGTAATCAAGTATTGTGGGACAAATTTAATCAAAAGTATTCTTCATGTACAATACATAAGTACACTAAAAAAGCACAATAAACACATTCAGATGGCCAAAACTGCTTAACTGTCATAGCTCTTGGTAACTTCTCTTGACCAAATTCTGCCCATGGCTACATATAAACAGAAAAGGATCTGATATATTCCTAAAGCTTCTATGCAGTTCTGAACTACCATAAAGGAGAATTCAATTTCAGTTCCAGACTCAGTAATAAGCAAAGTAATATAAGGTTTCTCATGCCAGAACCAGGAGTTACGTTTGTCCAGTGTTTATCTAGTATTAGGTTAGACTTAATGCCTCATCCTAGTATCGCATTCTTCTTATTCCTCAGAGTATATAAAAGGTACATAACAATGTTTGCCTCTGTCAGAACAATCCCAGGCTCCAGTTTTCATAGATTATCCTAAAGCTATGAACAATTGTTCCAATTAAAATGATTTCATTTTAATGACACAGAAAATTACAGAATGCATAAAAGTATCTGCAGATGACCCACTGTAAAAAGGTTCTTAAATGGGTAAGTTGGGATGAAATCTTAAATATAAGCTTTGTCATATACATACCTTTAATTGACTTAAGTGATGTTATACATTTCCTTAGGAACTGCAAAAATGAAATGAAATGGAATGATGATTTTTTCCCTTTATCATCCAAATGCAGGTTGTCATTTCTTTCTCTGACTTAATGAAAAAAAGCTTTCCCCCAATTGTCTTTCTCTCCAAAAGGCCACCATCCCATTTTTCTCTTTTTTTTTCCTCAGGTAAGATTATAAAATGCAGAGAATGAAAATGATAAAATAAACTCATAACTGATCCAGTTCAGACAAGGCTACACTACAGGAAATGTTCAACCCAAATGACACCCCTTTAGGGTCTTTTGCTTTGGGATGATGTAGCTGTATTGTACAATACCGAGCCTCTGATATTCCACAGTACTAGTGCTTTAGAAGAAAGCCATCTAATCATGGTAAGTCAGAAGTAAAATAATGAGCTGTTCGAGAATATTTTTCTTTATTTTCAAGTAGGTCAAAATTAAGTTATAAGGGATGTATCTGTTTACTGATACACACTTTTGTTATTGATAAACCTGCTATTTAAATTCCTTTGCATCTGCACTGCAAACTCAGTATTATACTTGAAGTCCAGAAATGAACTGCAACAGGAACAGGGGGAAAAGGACACACTGGAGTGCTTTAAAAGAAAACAAACAGATCATTTTGTTTTTAAATAAAGAAATCAAACAGTTTTTTTATACAGTACACAAAGTGTTTACCTTAAAAAAAATATATATTTCCTGGTTTTGCTAAAAGTCTTCTTGGAGATCACAGAAAATTGGACAGAAAACTGACTGGAGGTCACAGAAAACTTTGTACATTATGACACAGAGCACTGTCCAGGAAGGTGGTACATTGAAATTCTAACATTTTAAATAAATAAATAAAGTTTATAAAAAATCATCTCAGGACTTTATAGATTGCAAAGAAATATAAAAGGTTCCTTCTTTCTTCAGGGGTCACTTTGTAAGCAAATAAATTTTACACAATTAAGGACAGATCCTTAAATGTCAGATCTTCTTATGTAAGATGGCTCAAAATATCCATGACTTAAAATTATCAGAACAATATGAAGTCTTTTGTCTTTTTATTTGTCTTTAAATTATTATGTTAATATTATACAGCTCCAAGAAAGATTTAACTGGGTATGAGCAAATCATAATTCTAAGTAGGAAAAAGAGAAGGAACATTTAAAACTAACCTTCTACAGTGCTCATTTTTACTTGTAAGGAGTTTAAGAAATACTTTATGGAATAAAAACATTAAGAAACTGAGAAGTTAAAACAGTGGAGTTAAACCAAGTATTAATTTGTTCTCACTCAACAAGCTTATTCTAGCCACTTTTAATTTTACTGTATGTGTAATTAAATAATTAATGTAACTTCAGTTTAGCAAAAGAAATAGTTTGATTAGCTTGATTTTTTTCCCCCTTCATAAAGTTTAGTTCATCCTGGTGAAATGTAACAGCTAAATTCTCAATGAGCAGTGAAAGCAGAATACAGCCTTTGCATATGTTGTTATATTTAAAAAACAAAAAAAAGTAAAAACTTTGACGATTATGTATTTCAGTGTAGAAAGTGTTCATTACTTAAATATGCAATTTTCCTGCAAATTAGAATGGCTAAGGAGACACTTGTGTGTCCACTACTGCAAAGAAAGTATGTCAGTGGTCTGACAATTATATTTAGTATTTATTGTGCCAAAAACGGTGGTAGGGGAAGAGAGTCTGCCAAGTCTCATATTTTAAGCATCTTTGTAAACTGGGGCAAAATATAGTCTTTCTTAGATTGAAATTCTGACCAACAATCACATTTGGATAGTTTTAAGTTGCATTTTATGTTCTGGCCTGGAGGCTGGCTTTACAAAAGCAAGGTTCCTGTAGCAGTCAGTGAACTCAGTTTTGTAAAGCCAGCCTCCAGGCCAGAACATAAAATACAACTTAAAACTCTCCAAGTGCAGAAAAAGCAAATGTAATTACCCATTTAATTAATTTTCCTATTGTTAGTTCTGCAGTGTAACAAATTAAAATTTCATTTGGCTAGTTTTGAAAAGTTTACTATTTGTTGTGAAAATCCCTAACTGTCCTCGCCGTCGACAAGTGGCGCCCGAACAGGGACTGACGCCTTCATTATGTTCCCGTGAAGAGAGGACCCCCACTCCTCCTTCGGTGGACGACGTGCTTGTTGAGGCCCCGGTTGCAGCGTCCGGGAAGCGGGGAACTGGCTCCGAAGACATCGTTCGCCATCTCCCCGCTTGGACCTTCGGCAATAAGGTGGGGTCTGCCAGCCGAGAAGGAGGCTACCTAGCGAAATCGCTGCTCCGGACCAGACAATAGGGAGGTCGCGGAAATCCAACCTCGCCGGACAAGAAGGGGGGCGAGACTACAGAGTGCGCGCATCATGGAAAGAGAGGTAGCCTTTGAATTATTAAGATGCTTTTTAGAAAAGCGGGGAGTAGGCCCTTTAAAAGATCTGGCCGAGTTAATTACTATGGGAAAAGCGAAAGGGTTTTTTACAGACCCCGAAAAAATAGAGGAGTGGCGTGTGTTTGGAGACTGCTTGTGGGACTTAGTTATAGATGACGATAAGGCAGCAAAAAAAAAAAAAAAAAAAAAAATTGTATAAAAAGATAACAAGCAGAAAAGCGCCTTGCTGCAGCAGCAACAAGCCGACTTGCAAGCGCAGATCCTAATGCAGGAAAGATTATGCCATGTGAAAATTACATTCCAATACCCCCTTTATCACAAACAGTGCCCTCTACACCACCTATAGAGCCCACTGCACCACCTCCAGACCCTTCGTGTCCTCTGCCCCCCCCCCTCCGGCACAGTAGCCTCGGCCCCCCCCCCCCCCCCTCCAGCGCAGTAGCCTCGGGGGGGCCAGAGGGCGGAGACACATCTGACGAAAGTGCTGTTGAGGAAGAAAATAGCAGTGGGCAGTCAATACAAAATTCTAAAAACAAACAAACAAAAAAAAAATACAGTAAAACTGGTGCGTTCTACGTGCATTAATTGGCAAAAAATAGCACAAGAAGCAGCTGCTCAGGGAATATTTGATATTGCTGAGCAAGTCAACCCCCCACAAGTTTTCCCTGTAACGTATCAGATGAATGCCGCTAACCAAAGACAGGGAACCTGGGAGGCTTTGATTGGAAAATATTAAGTCAGTTACGTAGTACAGTGAATGAGTCAGGCCTCCACAGTGAGCCCACCAGATATGCCTAACTTTATGAAAGGGCCGTTATTGCGCCAATGTATTTTGGAGAATAGTAACAGTTACACCAAAGGCATTTTAGTAACCCTGCCCAAGATTCTTCTGTAGAAACAATGCTAGAGCAAATGAGTAGGGTGCCAGTAGGTCAGCAAGCCTTGCTAGTGGAAGCAATCCAAGCAGTAGGGAGAGATTTAGTGCAAGCCCAAAGTCAGGCTTTTGCAGCGCTTGCGCCTCTGCGCCCCCCTGGGGCTACCGCGCCCCCGAAGCCAGCGACCACCACGCACCGAGACTTCCTCTGTTATCGATGCGGGAAGCCAGGACATACCCGTGACCGATGTCGACAACGTCAAGTGTGGTGCCAAAATTGTCAGCGAGGAACCCACAACACCAACGTCTGTCGGCAGACGGGAAACGGGAAACCGAGCGCGAGGAGCTGCAGTGCGTCGACCCCAATCGCGACTCCTGTCACCTTCACGACACCCCCTCCAGGAGACATGACCAACTCTTATCGACAGACACCATGTTACAACCCGCCACCGGAGGGAGCCTCGGCCTTGACCTGGCAACAGCAGTAGATACAACATTAATTGACAACCAACCACAAAAAATCGCAACTCGTGTCCGAGGACCTCTGATAATTAATGGACAAAGTTATGGTGCTCTATTATTAGGGCGGTCTTCTGGTAGTTTAAAAGGGCTGTTGCAAAGTGTGTTGCTTATAGTAATAATTGTTATCATTGCACTCGTATGTTTAAGCTGTGCTCTCTCTTGTATTCGAAAATTACTCGAGCGTGTAACTGCACAAGTTTTGCTTGCGCAAAGAGAAAAAGGGGGAAATGTTGCAGAATGGCTGTGTGATCACGGCCATAACTCCCTTGAAGATCTTTGTGAAACAAAGTTAGCATAAGTTAGCTGAAGCAGGCCTTGTAGCTGTGCTGAGGCATGCTGATAAGGAAGCTGAGAAAAACACACTGACCTTGTGCCTAATGTTGTAAATAACTTTGAGGAATTCGCGTAGACAAGAGAGAAAAAAAAAATATATGTAGCTAGCTAACCGCAGAAACCGCAAGTAGGAGGACGTATGAAAATGTAACCCTTTAGAGCTTAGCCAATCAGCAGATGACTAGTAGGCGTAATTAACTGGAACTGTATATAAGACATAATCGCGCCGTAATAAATCGAAGCTTGCTTTATCACTCATATTGAGTTTGCCCACTTGACTTCCCTCGCCGTCGACACCTAACTACAATTTTTTTGTGATTGTCGATCAGATTTTCAGTCTAAGAACCATCTGCTGGTAAAAATCAATGACTATTTGATCCCTAATAAAACCTGAAGTAATATTTAATTCCATAGTTTGTCATATATTACACATAACAGCCTGCATACCATCTCAAAATGTGAGCTGTCACTTTGGTGTTGGTAGGAAAAGCTTCCTTATCCAGCAATTCCTCAGTTGTGTGAACAGAATATATTTTAACATGATTTCTATTCACAGCTAATAGAAAAATCAGAATAGAAAATTTAAGTAAATAGTTTCCCTTTTAATTCCTCACCCCCAACTATTCATTTATACATGGATCAACAAAGCATTTTGGTAAAAGTAGATTCCAAGACTAAAACTCCAGAATTTGCAAGTTTACTTTTGCAGATAGGAACGCTATAAAACAAGGAGCCAAACAGGAAAAAAGCTATATAATAGAATATATTTTTTTATTATTTTAAACATTCTTTGCTTCATCCCCCTCCCTCAAGTCAAAACAACTCCAAAGAATAAGACAATTATAATAATTTATGCAAATAATTTAACCTCACCTTTATAAGACTGTGTCCTTGAGAGCCTCACACTTTGGAAAATATTTTGTGCTAATGCACACCCTGTGCAATGCTACTTCAGACAAACTGTTGCCCCTGTAGAAATTAGCAGATATTTTGACTGTGAAAGTAGTATGATATAGCACCCAAAATATGTAATATTTATGTCAATACATGCATTCAGGCATACTTCAGTAATAGTTGCATCTTCAGTCAAGAATGTTATATGACTACAGAACATCTAATTTACCTAATTCTGCTTACCTTAAATAACCTTTTCATAAAAAAATATTTTCTTTGTTCTGCTGACTGATTCTCAGAGAATACCATATATAGAGAATGTTTAGATGTATAATATGTTTCATCATTAAAATTAGGTATTCATCAGCAGTAATAGCTCACAGTATTAAAAAATGGGCCAGCAAACCAGTAAAAATATAAACATAATTAGTAGTAAAGGAAATCACTAACTACTGCAATACTGTTCAATAAATACATTCCAACTAAGCATTTATAAATTCAGTTAGGCTGAGGCCTATCCTTTTTTTCTGGAACAGATTCCCACCACAAAGAAAAGCTATCTTTCTGGAAAACTTATTAAATAATAATAATAACTAGTTGGTGTCTTATTTACTTCCCTCAGAATAACATTAAATCTGTTTAACTTACTAAATGCAATGACTTATTTTATTTTTTTTAGGGGGGTGGTGGTGGTGTGAAATGATTGGATATTGCTTTGTTTGTATGTATTCCTACATGTTTAAAGTGTATTTTTCATACTTTACTAAACAATTTTTAAAATAAGCTAATTAAATAAACCTCACTACACAAAGGTTTTCATTTTTATTCAAATAACTCATGAAAAATCAAAGATCCAACATACAGAGGTTTCCAGAGTACATCAATCATTGCATGGCAAATTCCTGTAATCTCAAAAAGTATGCCTTAGGTGAGTCATATTTATGAATGGGTGTTGGAAATGGGGAAAGGTTTGTATTTATATTAAAAATTTACTGATTCTTTGCTAAAGCAACTAACTCTTACCATTTTTAGATTTTAAGTCTTTGGATCGCAGTTTCTCTCAAGTAGCACAAGGAGAACAATCTGAAAATAATTTTAAAAAAAGAGAAAAAAAAACACCTGTAATTTCAAGTGGCACAACATTTTAAAGGCTTTTTCCCAGTATAATAGTGAATGAGCCAAGTATAAGTTTCAGTGATTAAGATTAAAGTCGTGCAAATTATTCTAACCAGATCTTCTATTCGTGCTTATCTGCACTTCAGTGGTCTGTAAGCTTAAATATAGGACAAAGGAATCTCTGGTACCTTTGCAAACCCCTATGGTATTTTTAGCAGTTCATACCTCTCTGAAGAGCACTAGACCTAATGGCTAACACACTTAAAAATCATTCAAGTGGACAAAAATCCATCATCCTATGCTTACCGTAAAGGTGGTCCATTGTTCCCATGCACACTACAAAGTGTTGGGGGTTTTGCAATTAAGAAACAAGCATAATAGCGTCAGGCTTTCACAATGCAATGGCCCAGTGAATGATGAATGATGTGCCACTTATCTAAAGAATGATATACTTATGTTTATCTAAAAGTTGGGAAACGTCCAAAGACCCTTATTGTTGACATAAAGGATGTACTAATTGCTAAGTCCTTGGATTTTTGTTATCTTTAAGAAGGCCATCTGGTCCTAAATTCTTGTTGTTTATGCAATGTGGCAAAGACAAGGACTTTAAATCATGGTCACTAGTTTAGCAAGGAACAGTCTGTGCAGAGACAAAGAGGTAAAAAGTTCACTGGAGGAAGACTCAAGATCTTCATCCTGAAGACCCCCAGACGACCACTCCTCAAGGACATTGCGCAGGTGTGAGATATGTAAATGAGTTCCCGGAATTGTAATGAATATGTAAACGATTTCCCAGAAAATTAATGAATAGGTATGAGTAGCCTGTATAAAGAAGAGACTGAAAAGTCCCCTCGGTGTGCATGACTTTGGTGGAGCGATCCCCCATGCACCCAGCGCTGCTGAATAAAGATATCCTCAGCTCGCATATCGGTGACCGATTCTTTAAATCACCAGAGAGTAGGCATTTTTGGAAATGACAGTGCATTACATAACCTACAGTTTTCTCTCCCTTTATGCCACACATACACACTCCTACTTTAAATGGGGGTGAGGGAGGAAAAAACCCCCAGTAGGTACTATCTCATTTAAATGGCACCTTAGCACCTTAAATTACTACTTTATTAATTGACTGTATTTGTAGCATAACTCCTTTACCAGTTTTTATATAGTGACAAAAATTAAAGTTCTCTTCTATTAATTATATATTTCTTACCTATAGTGTGTATGTATGAAATATAATTAGGTATGAGTCATGTATTTACATATAAACACAACACATACAGATTGGATATAAAATTGCACATATCTATATGTTATAGTTGAAATTGAAATAACTAGAGTCTGAAATAAATTTACTAAGTATTTATTAAGGCAGGAAATCAAAAACAGCACGCTGGGTGGCCGGGGAGTCACAGCTCCATCCAGGCTCGCAAATTCTGACAAGTAACACAGCCCTTTTATCCTCAACTTCAAGGCCGGTTTAAGCAAACAGTTATGCTCTCAGTCCCGTAGCAAGAAGCTGTATATTACAAAACTAATCTATTTTTACACTAAGGTCTAGACGAAGACAAAGGTTGTCATAGTAACATGAGATTATGGTTTAACATTTGCCTTGAGAAAGTACATCTCGCAACCTCATGGTTAACTCTTTTCTTGCCAGACAGAATGTTCTGAAATCTGTTGCAGCAAGATCATTCCTTTTGTTAAAAGCCCATTTGATCAGCAAATCACCCTTAGTTACTTATTACATATAGGTGTACACAGAAACATTTGTAAGAAAGCACATCGCTAAATGTATACCAAAATGCATTTGTTTTGATGGGGTTTTGTTTGGTAGTTTTTTTCCCGAAAAGAACCACCCAAAAATTAACTGCTGCATATGCAAAAATGCAGAAAGCTTTTGCAAGAATGATTGCTTTCTAAAAATAAGCCCCAGCAGTGTGAGAGGAATCCAGTAACAGAGAGAAGATTCATTTTACAAGGGAGAACAGAGACAGTAAACCCATCTGAGAGCCTTTCATGCATGCTAAAAAAGCATGCATAATACAAAGTGCATTATGTTCATAAATGCATTTTGGTGTTTTTGAAGTGCAAGAGCAGGGGAAAAAAATCCCAACAGACTTAGAAAACCACATTTTCCTTTGAACGTGTGCAGAAAAATCCCCAGCCTAGAAATTCAGTCTTAAAGGATAAAGACAAACAGTTAAATATATATATTGCACATTTCCCATCTTTAAGAAAGCCTTTTTGAAAATGTGCACTGAAAGGGGGGAAGCGGGGAGCCAAACTGCAGCAAAGTCCAGTTAAGGGCAAAAGGAAAGGAAACAAAGAAAAAGAGAAATAATTTTTTAAAAAACCAACCAAAACAAAACAAAAAACCCAAAATGAAAAAAACCAAGCCCAAACCAAAAAAAAAATCCCCAAACATAACTGTGGATTGGAATTGCATATACTTACAGACGAAATCCCCAGCTCCCTGCTCAATTTGTCCTTTCTACATGATCTGAAACACAAATGTGAATTAAAAAAAAGGACAGCACGCTACATAATTTATAGTTGCATTAGTGGAGAGAGGGTAGGGGATGTGGGAAGAATGACTGCGTCTCTTCCAAAGTGCAGCCTTCAAGGAAAAAAAGAAAGGGGTGGGGGTGACGGGGGAAAGTCTCTCACCCTCTCTCTCAGGATGGGTTTCGGCTGCCAGTGCTGGTTATATCGAACAATGAGCAAATTTTGATGGTAGCTAGCTGGCTCTCAGCTCATCCCCCTCTCCTCCCATTCCCTACTTACACATACACACTCTGCCCGCTTCCTCCCGTCCGCAATAATCCTCAACCCCACGTTCCCCAGCTGTCTGGGAACCAGGGCAGCGCCCGCCCCGCCGCGGGCCGTAGCTCCGCCGGCCGCCGCGGGCTGGGCCTGGGTCAGGCGCCGTTAGCGCCCCCCAAGGCACAGAACTGCCACTGCCCGCGACGCTGAAGAGCCGTGGGCCGTTAGCGTGTCCCTGCGCGGGGGGACAAGGTGCACCCCTCACAGCAAGGACTTGAACGGTGACCAAGTTACAACAATTTAAAGGTATATCCATTACAGTCCCCATCTCGGTCCCTTTGGACTAGGCTATAAGGTTTAACACTGCAATGAATTTTTCCTCTTGCTGTTATCCCAAATCTGGGTTCTTCACCCAATGTGCAAGAGATGATCCACACACAGAGCTGAGATTTGTTTATTGCACATCTGCACAGAGATGGGTACTAGGTGGTAAATCCACATAGCTATCACACCTCTTAACACATGGCAAAACATTTTATACACCTTGAACAATTGTTTATAATTACGTTTAATCACACTTAATTCTCATTGGTTCTTATAAGCCTTGTCTCCATTTAAAGGTACGGTGTTCTTTATTTTCACTGTGCATGTTCTGTGGGGAGGGGGCTTTGTTAGTAGGGGGCTTTCTTTGCTCCAGGGTGGATCTTTTAGTATGCTAATTAGGACTGTTCACACATAGTTCCAGCAATTTTCTGTTTAGTCTCATTAACTGTTTGGTTCATCTTGAGCTTATCTTGTTATTTTATGGTGTCTGTCCCTTCTCCTAAGGCCATGTCTTGTTAACTGTAAGCATTAACTAACACTAACATTGTTGCGTAAAAAAAGATGGAGTAATTTGGCAGAAAGTAAACCCCCTTGCTTTCTAAGTCTCCTCACCGGAATGGGAAGTTAGGTGCGGCTAGGTTTAAATTCTGAGTGATATCCAATATGCCACTACCAGCCCAGTTGCGTTTAATATGTAAATTAAGCTACCATGATTCTGGATACACTAATAGCAGTCTGCACCTTCAGTCCAGTTGTGCTCATGAACTAGCATGGCCGCGCTCCAGGGTTTGGTTGTGTTCAGTGAGAAACTTTGACCACTGGCTACTTAAACAGTGCAGTTTTATTTGTGCAACAGATATGTAAGTTTTTTGGATTGCCAGTGATATGACTGCAAGAAAGCACGTGCAAATATGATGTTATTAAGTATAAAACACGTTAAAAGTTATAAATAATACACTTGGCTATAAAAGTTAGGGAGTAACTCTCTAGAGAGATTTCTAACATTCCCGAGAAAAAGTACTTAGTCTAAATCTCACCTAAGGCATCCCAAGGGGGTGAGAAGCAAGGCTCAGCCCGTTGGCTGATCCCGGTAGTCAGAGGCAGTCTGAAATGGAGTTTCCCTTGACTTGCTCACAGTGATATCTTCTCCCAAAAAATCCCCATTTCCCTGGCTATTTTTATATCCTTTCTACCTTCAAGGTGGAGTTTGAGTGACTGTAGTCATACATACCTTTTATCATGATTGGTGTAAATTTATCTCGCTTCACGTTTAAAGGTATAGTTTACAAAAAATCAAGAACACAGACTCAAAGAGGAGTGGTCGCACCTCGGAGGCGGGTAGCCTTCGGGATGGAGGTGTGTTTTGGTATTAAAATGACATTTAAACGAGCAAAGTTCACCAAAAGGTAGCACTTTGTCAAGGTCTCAAAAAACTGTTGGCTCAGGGGACCAGATGGGCCGCTTATCAGTTCTAGAGGACCATTTCTTCCCATTTATCATCACGGATCATGGCCATGGAGTCTCCACTCCGCTCTACCCTCTATGGTATGTTGCAGGGAGTTGCTGTGTCAGCGGATTCCTCGCATGTCTGCTGCAGCTATGTCCCATCCTCAAAGCTCTTTGATTTTATACTTTTCCTTTATAGGTGAACAATGCTACGTTTTTCATATAAATCTTAATTTTCAGATGCAAACCTTATTTTTTCTAGTATTTCCACAAACATCCTCTGTTTTTCAAAATTTTCTTGTTTTTCACTATAGATACTTACATATTTGTTTTTAAAAGTAATTCTTATATCATTGCCTCTAGCTGAGTTAGCAGTGAGAAGTTCCTGCTATATTACCTTTGATATATGGCAGCCCCAGCAGTGGTGACATACAGCATCATGTAACATTGATATCATACAACACAAATCATGGGTTATTTTCACCCAGGTTTAAATCACCTTCAGGTACACATTGGACTTCTGCATTACCTACCAAGTGCACCCAAGTCCTTGAGCAAAAGCAATACCATGGATAGATTTCCCTTTTCCTGAGGAAGGGATAATCCAGTCTGGTTTTTTCCAGTCAATTCCTTATATGTACTATGGGAACCTTATTTCCTTCTACAGTGTGCAGGGGTTTTGATTGGGCAGGGCCAGATCCTCTAGCGTTAAGTAGCCAAGTGGCTTCTGCTAAATGTGTATCCCAATGCTTGAATGCCTCAGCACCCATTCCTCTCAGTGTAGTTTTTAAACAGTTCATTGTATTGTTCAGTTTTCCCAAAGGCTGGTGCATGATAAGTGATGTGATACACCGATTCAACGCTATGCTCCTTAGCCCAGGTGTCTATGAGGTTGTTTTGGAAATTAGTCTCGTTATCTGATTCAATTCTTTCAGGAGTGCTATGTCACCATAAAACTTGTTTTTCAAGGCCCAAGATAGTATTCTGAGCAGTGGCATGGGGCACAGGGTATGTTTCCAACCATCCAGTAGTTGCTTCCAACATTGTAAGTACATGGTGCTTGCCATGGTGGGTTCATGGCAGTGTGATATAATCAATCTGCCAGGTTTCCTCATATTAATATTTCAGCCATCATCCTCTATACCAAAAAGGCTTTAACTGCTTGGCTTGTTTGATTATGGCACATGTTTTACATTTATGGATAACCTGTGCAATGGCATCAATGGTCATGTTTACCTCTCAATCACAAGCCCATTTGTATGTTGCATCCCTTCCTAGATGTTCTGATGTGTCATGGGCCCATCAATTTATAAATAGCTCACCCTTATGTTCACAGTTCAAATCCTGGATGCATAAAAAGAAAGATGCACAGCAGGTCAAGGGAGGTGATTCTTCTCTATTCTGCTCGGGTGAGACCCCACCTGAAGTACTGCAGCCAGCTCTGGAGTCCTCAGTACAAGAAAGACATGGACCTGTTAGAGCAGGTCCAGAGGAGGGCCACAAAGATATTCATCAGAGGGATGGAACATCTCTCCTATGAGGAAAGGTTAAGAGAGTTGGGGTTGTTCAGCCTGAAGAAGAGAAGGCTTTGGGGACACCTTATTGTGGCCTTTCAATATATAAAGGGGGCTTATAAGAAAGCTGGAAAGAGACTTTTTACCAGGGCCTGTAGTGATAGGACAAAGGGCAATGATTTTAAATTAAAAGAAGGTAGATTCAGAGTAGATATAAGGAAGAAATTTTTTTACAATGAGCATGGTGAAACATCAGAACAGGTTGCACAGAGAGGTTGTAGATGCCACATCCTTGGAAACATACAAAGTTGGAAACATACATCTAGTTGAAGATGTCCCTGATCACTGCAGGGGAGTTGGACTAGATGATCTTTAAAGGTCCCTTCCAACCCAAACCTGTAGTTTCCCAGGTAGTCCTTTTTTCCTCTTTTAAAAATGGGGGCTATGTTTCCCCTCTTCCAGTCTGTGGGAACTTCACCAGACTGCAACCACTTCTCAAATATGATGGATAGTGGCTTAGCCACTTCATCTGCCAGCTCCCTCAGGACCTACTGATGCATCTCATCAGGTCCCATGGACTTGTGCACCTTCAGGTTCCTTAGATGGTCTCAAACCTGATCTTCTCTTATGGTGGGCAGTTCTTCATTCTCCCAGTCCCTGCAATTTGCCTTCTGTGACTGAGGCAGTGTGGCTGGAGTACTTTCTGGTAAAGACTGAGGCAAAAAAGTCATTGAGTACCTCAACCTTCTCCATGTCCTGGGTAACCAGGTCTCCTGTTTCCTTCTGGAGAGGGCCCAAATTTTCTCCAGTCTTCTTTTTACCACTGACATACCTATAGAAGTTTTTCTTGTTGCCTTTGATGTCCTTGGCCAGATTTAATTCCGTCAGGGCTTCAGCTTTCCTAACCTGGTCCCTGCCTGCTCAGGCAATGTCTCTGTATTCCTCCCAGGTTACCTGTCCTTGCTTCCACCCCCTGCAGGCTTCCTTTTTGTGTTTGAGTTTGTTCAGGAGCTCCTTATTCATCCACAGAGGCCTCTTGGCCTGACTTCCTCTTTGTTGGGATACATTGCTCCTGAACTTCGAGGAGGTGATTGTTGAATATTAACCAGCTTTCTTGGGCTCCTCTTCCCTCCAGGGCTTTATCCCATGGTACTCTACCAAGCAGATCCCTGAAGAGGCCAAAATCTGCTCTTCTGAAGTCCAGGATAGTGAGCTTGCTGTGTGCCCTCCTCACTTCCCTAAGGACCTTGAACTCTACCATTTCATCGTCACTGCAGCCAAGACTGCCCTTGAGCTTCACATTCTCCACCAACCCCTCCCTGTTGGTGAGAACAATGTCCAGCATAGCACCTCTCCTCACTGGCTTCTCTATCACTTGGAGAAGGAAGCTATCATCAAAACATTCCAGGAACCTTCTGGATTGCTTATGCCCTGCTGTATTGTCCCTCGAACAGATATCAGAGTACTTGAATTCCCCCACGAGGACCAGGGCTTCTGAACATGAGGCAGCTCCTATCTGTCTATATAGGACCTCATGCACTCTGTCTATTTGGTTGGGATGCCTATAGCAGACCCCCACTGTAACGTCACCTGTCCTTGCCCTCCCTTTAACCCTGACCCATAAGCTTTCAATCGGCTCCGCATTCATCCCCAGGCAGAGCTCCATGCAGTCCAGGAGGTCATTGACATAGAGGGTGACACCCTCCCCTCTTTTCCCCTGCCTGTCCTTCCTAAAGAGCCTATATCCTTCCATTCCAACACCCCAGTCATAGGAGTGTCGTGGTTTAACCCTGGCCAGCAACCAAGCACCACGCAGCCAGTGACTCATTCCCCCTCACCCAGAGGGATGGGGAGGAGGATCAGAAAGGAATGTAAAACTCAAGGGCTGAGATAAGAAAAATTTAACAGGTAAAGCAAAAGCCAGGCACACAAACAAAGCAAAGCAAGGAATTCATTCACTACTTTCCATCAGCAGGCAGGTGTTCAGCCACCTTCAGGAAAGCAGGGCTCCATCATGTGTAAGGTTTACTCGGGAAGACAAACGCCATAATGCCAAATGTCCCTACCTTCCTTCTTCTTCCCCCAGTTTATATACTCAGCAAGACATCATATTGTGGATAACTGGCTAGCTGAAAAGGGTCACATAGACATAGTCCAGCTGGCTGGACAAAAATGCACATTGCTCTCAGCTTATCTGAAGTAAAGCAAAAATAACTGTCTTTGGCTGTTCTTGTTACACAGTAACAGGAAGATTTTGGTGGGAAAAGAATGTTGCAGGTGGGAACAGAAAACTACAGAAGAGAAACAAGGGGCGGGCTTGGTATTTAGGCAACTAACCAATAATGAGCTTAACTTTTGTAATATGTATGAGCTAATTATAACAAGGCATAAAAGGTGACTGTAAGGGACAATAAACGAAGTCTGCTGATCACTCATATTGAGCGACTGCGTCTTCCCTCCGTCGCGACAAATGGCGCCCGAACAGGGACCCTAGAGAGGGCTGAACCTGCGAGCCACGGTTCGACGGAGATTCGGGTACCGGTCCTGAAAGCAGCGCAGGAGGCGGAAGGGCACAGTCCCCGCGCCCGGGAGCACCTACAGAGGGTCCCGCCGGCCACGCGTCGCCGGAGTCTCGCAAAGGCTGCAACAGCGCTGACGAAGGTATGGAGAGACAAGCGACGTACGATTCGCTCATATGCTTTTTAGAAAAGCGGAGCGTTCGGGACATAGATTGTAAAAAGGAATTACTCGGGTTATTAGCGTATGGGATAGCATCCGGGACCCCCGCGGCAGCGGCGAGCGGCGGCGCAGCCCGGCAGGCCCCTTCCCAGCCGCGGTTTCTCTCCAAGGCGGCACCCCCCACCCCCACCCCCCCCTCCGATCGGCGCCATGGCAATGCAAGCGGCCAAGCGAGCTGACATCTGGCTGCCCCCAGAGGTCAATCGGGTCCTTTATATTCGGAACCTGCCGTATAAAATCACAGCGGAGGAAATGTATGATATCTTTGGGAAATATGGACCTAGTCGACAAATCAGAGTTGGAAACACTCCTGAAACAAGAGGAACAGCTTAAGCTTCTCAAGGAAAAATACGGACTTGATTACAATCCCACCAAAAAAAAAAAAAAAAAAAAAAAAAAAAAAAAAAAAAAAAAAAAAAAAAAGAGCTTCAGATGTCACCTACAAGAAATGGGTTTCTGCCTTGAACTAGCAAACATTTCTGTGTTTAAAAAGAAGCCTTTTTGCCTTGATGGAGATAATTTATTCTGTATTCTGTATTTATGCTGTATTCTGAATGTGGAAATTGGTTGGGACTAGGAGGCTGGCTTAAAGGCATTTTGCAAACGGGATTATTATTTTTGATCGTTATTGTAATAATAGTTTCTTGATCAAAACCAGCCAACACTATTTGTAAGCATTAGGCATATCTGAAGAGAATGCCTTTATTTGAATCAGCAGTTAAGGTGTAGTTTAGTCTGAGGCTGTGGTTTTATCTGCTTCTGGTGAATTTTTGAAGTGATGAAATCAGAGATACAAGGTATACTAAGAGTTATGAGGTAATAAGGTAATAATCTAAGTAAGGGTGCTGTCTTTTATATCTACAAGTGCAATATGCTTTTATGTAGCAGAGAGAAACTTTAACAATAATGTTGCTTGAGCAAGATGTGCATGTGACAACTTGGGAAAAGGGATATCACAACTGGAGTGCAACAGTGTTTCTACGTCTGGCAGAGTGAAATCTTTCAAGCCCTGAATTTAGACAGTCTAAAATAAATTGTTAGTATTCAGAAAACCCATCTTAGGCCTCTTTTGCTTACATAGTGTTATGGAAGTCAACTGCTATTGTAGAGAATTAATGATTTTTTAATACATATTAACAAATACTACTATTTTAACTTGAGGCAGTTGAGCGAGAAATTCTCACGTGTAGCATTTGAGGGAATGTCAGCATAAATCGCACTTACATTAAGACTGCATTTTTAATTACTGTACTCGTTAAGATTCGATGATGCCATAAGGCTAAGGCCTTTTATCACAGATTGGTTCTGAACTAAAAGGTGTGTGCACATGTAGATATGCACATTTGTGTTATTTTCCTTAACTGGCTACAAAGTAATATAATTAGGTTGGGGACTAGATCTTGGGAATTTACCTATTATACTTCTGTTTGTTAAGGAACGTGCATAACATACAGCACCCATGTAGGCTTGGCTTGTGGCATAGTTGTCAAATTTAGCATAGACATTCAGACAGATAAGCAACGTACTCTTCTTGTGTGTATCACCTACAAGCCATTATGGCTTAGTGTGTAAATCTGTATGTAACTATTGAAAAATCCACTTATGAATGTATATAGCTTAGAACTAATTTTTTCCCTTTGTTAATTCTTTGATATCGATGAGGAATTCTTCAGAAAATGTATGGACTGGTTGGTTGCATAAGGGCAGTTGTTATTTGGACAGAAAATTGTTAATGGTCAGGGATTTTCCACTAAAATATTTGCAAATATTCCTAGTAAAACATCAGTTTGGTTTCTTTTTGGGTTTTGAGCTTGCATTAGTCCATGTTCAGAACTTTAAAATTACCTTTGAATTTTTTAAACTTTTTATATCACTGGAACAGAAAGAGCATCTAAATTAAAGCTTCAAGCTAACTTTATTTTTCAAGTATTTCAGGAATTATACTTCTGAACTGAGATTTTATAAGTTGGCTGTGTATTTTCCTGTGTTAAAACGCTGTTATTGAAAATGGTCAACCAAGCCTATGTCGCCCAAAATAAAAACGGGGGAATTGTGGATAACTGGCTAGCTGAAAAGGGTCACATGGACATATTCTAGATGGCTGGACAAAAATGCACATCGCTCTCAGCTTATCTGAAGTAAAGCAAAATACACTGTCTTTGGCTGTCCTTGTTACACAGTAACAGGAAGATTTTGGTGGGAAAAGAATGTTGCAGGTGGGAACAGAAAACTACAGAAGAGAAACAAGGGGCGGGCTTGGTATTTAGGCAACTAACCAATAATGAGCTTAACTTTTGTAATATGTATGAGCTAATTATAACAAGGCATAAAAGGTGACTGTAAGGGACAATAAACAAAGTCTGCTGATCACTCATATTGAGTGACTGTGTCTTCCCTCCGTCGCGACATCATATGGTATGGAATACCTCTTTGGCTAGTTTGAGACACCTGTCCTGGCTGTGTCCCCTCCAAATTTCTTGTGCTCCTCCAGTCCTCTGGCTGGCAGGGCCCAAGAAACTGAAAAGTCCCTGACTTAGTATAGACATTACACAGCAACAACTAACAATATCAGTGTGATGTCAACTTTATTCTCATACTAAATACAAACCACAGCACCATACTAGCTACTAAGAAGAAAACTAACTCTATTCCAGATGAAACCAGGACAGTATCCACCCCTTATTCCATACCATTTATGTCATGCCACACTTCCCAATACCACCTCATTAACCACCATCACCCTTCCCATCCTTTGATATATTGTGCAGATATCTTTCCCCTAGTCTATGCACCACCCCTGTAAAAATGTCTATCAAATGTCCACAAAATGTCCATAGAATTCATTTAGTCCATGAACACGATCTCTTATGGTGGTCACTCAGGAGAAGAGAGGTTGTGTGTTGTATGGGGTTATCGGGCATCAAAACCAGCTCAGGTTGGGTCACTGCTGCACTTGCACTGCTTCTTGTAAGGCTTGTCCTCCAATGGTTCAGGTGTTTGCTGCTATAGTCTTTCCTATAACATGAAACTCAAATCATGGGTTACAACAATGTAAAGGTATATCCATTACAATCTCCAAACCTGGTCCCTTCGGACCAGCCCATAGGGTTTAACATTGCAGTGTTTTTCTGTCTGGTGGCCAGGAAATATAAATATTCACCACAATTTTTTTCCTTTTCTTTCTTTTTACTTAAACAAAAGTTACTCCCCTTGCCCCTGCTCCGGCTTGGACTTATCCACAGACTGCAGTCCCTTAGGGTTGTACCTGCTCCAAGTGGAGCCTCAGCTACAAGCCACAATCTCTCCAGGGGCCATGACCATAGACCTGCTCCAGCGTGGCCTTACCCACAGCCACAGTCCTTTCAGAAGTAAATCAGGTCCAGCATGGCCTTATCCCTGGCCACAGTCCCTTCAGGGCTGTACCTGCTCTGTCATGGGCTTATTCACGACCACACACTTTGCGGTGCTCCAGCATGGACTCATGCACAGCCACTGATGCTTCAAGGTGTACCTGCTGTTGCATGGACTAATCCACAGCCCCAGATGCTTCGAGGTGTACCTTCTCCAGCATGGACTTGTCCTTGGGCCACAATTCCTTCAGAGGCATACCTGCTGCAGCACAGACATAAGCATGGCCACAGACACTCTGAGATATACCTGCTCAGGCATGGGCTTATTCACGGCCACAGGGGCTTTGGAGTGTCCTGCTCCCATGTGGACTCATCCACAGGTCACAGTCCCTTTGACTCAAGTTCAAACCGGAGTCCCAGCCTGTCCAGTACAGGAGCACAGAAACAGCAGCCATACCCTGGCCATCTGTCAGCCCAGGCGCATCAACATTGCTGTTATCAGAATGTTCCTGGGCACAGCACAGTAAAATGATAAGCAGTACAGCAAGCAGCAGAAGCAAGAAGCAGCCACTAACGAGCACTAGACTCTAATATACAGTAAGGCAAGAAAGCCCCATGGTAAGCACAGAAACCTGTCCCTTAATAGCTAAACAGCAATAACAGCTATAAATTGAATCTAGCACATTCTAATCAAATCTGTTGTTTTCTCGAACCCTTAGAGCCCCACATTGGGCACCAAAAGGGACTGTCGTGGTTTAACCCCAGCTGGCAACCAAGCACCATGCAGCCGCTTGCTCACTCCCCCCTCACCCAGAGGGATGGGAAGGAGAATCAGAAAGGAATGTAAAACTCAAGGGTTGGGATAAGAACGATTTCCTGTGTGAGGTCCTTCAGATTATGAGACTGAGTGTAATGAGCGGCAACAGTGGTGATGGCTGTGCTGGGGGATGTTTGAAGTTTTGAACAGTGATGGCGGTGCCCAAGGTAGCAGAGACAGGCAGGGATAGCCTGCGATCCAGATCACATTGAGATAGGTGGGAAGAGTCTGGGGATCTGGATCAGACACCGGTAAAGGTGAGCCTTTGGGATCAAAGAGAAGGAAGCCTGACTGCTGTGGAGTTAGAGACTGAGGGTAACGGGCGATAGTGGCAGAGTACATGGCCAGATGTGGCAGCAGCCTGCAGCGGCGGTGGGTCCAGAGCGGGTCTGGCTAGACAGCAGTGATGGTCGTGCCGGGGGAAGGTGCGGGAGCAGCGTGGTGCCGCGGGCGGCTCCCGCCGTTGCTGCTGCTTCTCAGCCTGGTGGTATTCTTGCCATCATTTATGTGCTCATTGAAGTTGTCTCCACTTGTAGAAGAAATGGGTGACCACAAGGATGTTAAGAAGTTTTTCAGGACATGGAATGATGTGTTAGTGCTGTATTCTAGATCTGCTGCTGCTGAAAGCTCACTCAGGTTACTGTCCAGTGTGACCCAGGAGGTGAAAGGACGACATACTATAAGCTCATTAGAATTTCCCTCTGAAGTAAACAAAATCCCAGATTTCAAGAAAGCAGATGAGAAGAAAGGTGATCAGCCCCCAGAAGCTGAAAAGCTCAAGATAGAATTGAAGAAGGAATATGTGTATAAGTTCAGGGACAAATTGTCTGGACTGTATGAAAAGTTTATTTGTGAAAAAGTTGTGATGTTTGTTAAAAACATAAGGTATGAAATGTTAAAAAGGAAAAGAAAAAAGGGGGGAATTGTAGAGGAATTATAGAGGACTGTATGAGAAGTTTATTTGTAAAAAGTGGGTGATGATTGGTAAAAACATGAGGTATGAATTGTTAAAAGAAAAAAAAGAAAAAAGGGAATTGTAGAGGAATGAAGCTGGGTTAATTAACATTGATAACATACAGCTGTGGGCTGGCTTGGGGCAGTGGGTTGGCTGATGTAGATAAGGTGCAGCTGTGGCTGGTTCTGTTAAGTGGTTGGGCAGCTAAGGAAGAGAGAGTAGCTAAGGAAGAGAGAGTAGCAAGAAGCAGTGAGAGCATGCTCTGGATGAGGAGAGACAAGGAGAAGGCAGTAGAGGGACTGGCATGAAGAGTATGTTGGTATGAGCTGGTAAAAGACCTTGTTGTAGCTTGACAGTTTGGCTGGTGTTGTGACAACTTACTGGCTGGAGTGGCAGGAATTCCTTTGTGCTGCAGTTCAACCTGCTCTCATTCTGTCCTGCAATCCCTCTCCAGGCTTTGGGAATCTATTGCTGGCACTGGCATCAAATTGGTAGGAGTGTGATGGATTGAGGATCCCCTCCCCTGGCATCCTTAGTTTAAAGCACTCTTCACCAGCTTGTCAATTCTATGACCAAAGATGCTCTTCCCCTTCTCTGAGAGATGGACCTCATCAACCCCCAGTAGACCAGGCTTCTCAATGTGAGTCCCATTATATAAGTAGCTATGTTGGGTCTGGCTGAGATGGAGTTAGCTTTCCCCATAGCAGCCCTCAGAGTGCTGTGCTTGTATTGATAGCTAGAAAGGTGGTGATAATACACCAGTGTTTTGGCTACTGCTGAGCAGTGCTCCCACAGCATCAAGGCTGTCTCCAACCTTCTCCCTTCCACCTCACCATTAGGCTAGGGGTGGGCAAGATCTCGGGAGGGGACTGGACTGGAGAGCTGATCCAAACTGATCAAAGGGATATTCAATCCAATATGACCTCTGGCCAAGACAAAGGGGTGGGGGGGTGGTTGCGCATTCACTATTACAACAATTATAACGTTTGTCTACCAGAGCAACCACTATGCGTATTGAAGTCCTACTTCCCAGGAAGTAGGTGAATATCACCTGCTGATGGGAAATAGAGAATAACATCTTTTGTTTTCCTTTGCTTCTGTGCATGACTATTGCTTTTGCTTTATTAAACTGTCTTTATCTTGACCCATGAGGGTTTTTTCCACCTTATTTTCTCCCTTCCGCCCTCTTCAGGAGGGGAGTGATAGAACAGCTTGGTGGGCATGTGGCATCTAGCCAAGATCAAACCACTGCAGTCCTTTTTGGCACCCAATGTGTGATTTGAGTCAATGGCAGTTTTGTATTGTGTGCTATAGCTATAGTAGTTATTGTGGCAAGCTCCTGTGCAGGTCATGGAATTTGTTAACTGCACTGCTTATTTCTTCATTTTTATGAGCTTGGGAACATGTTAATAGAAATAATGGCTATGTGTTTTCTCCTGGCATTGATGGCCTTGCTGTGCTGGGGGAGCTTTTTTGTGGGGAAGATGAAGGAACTTGGGAATGTGCTTGTACAAGCAATGACTGTGTGCTTTGCTCTGGCGTTGATGGCTTTGCTGTACTGGGGGAGCTATCTTGTGGAGAAGATGAGGGAATATATCTCCCTCTCCCTGCCTGGGACTGATGTGGATGGTTTTATTATGCAGGCTCCCAAGGTCCTTGCTCACCCTTACGTGAGCTGTTTAATACTGTTGGCATATTATGGGTTTTGTGGAATTTGGTCTCATCCTGGTGTAAGAGGAGTCAACTTTTGGGTGAGGCAATACAGAAATGTGCCCTGAGGTGGCTGGTTACAGGATGGTAGGTTGTGTTGGAAGGATTTGGGCAGATTCCTAGGATAGTTATCACCTCCCATAGCCTGGGACTTTACACCTGAATGGGCAAGCAACCCTGGCAAACTGACACTCCACCTGATAGAAGGGTGCCTTGCCTACCCCAATGAAGAGCAACAGCTTCTAGCACTGTACTGGAGCCTGGTCTGTGCCTATTGAGCCACAGTTCAGTACTCTGAGGACTGTGATTGAGGCAGGGACCCAAAACACATCTGGGGACACCATGGTTGAGATAGGGATGCAAACAACAACTAGAGTAATTGCCCCAGTAGTGAAAAAGAAACAGTAGACAAGAAGAACAATGGATCTGTAGCATCGATTGCTAAGGGAGGAGGATGAAAAGGAAAGTTTTGATCAAGAGGCCGGTCCTTTGACAAAGAGATTGGAGGAAGGAGTGAGAGAATTCAGACAAGAAGCAAAAACTACCTGGTCTCTGACCTCATCAGAACTTTAAGATATACAGAAAGATTGCAGCTGCCAGCCAGGTGAGCAGATTGATGCCTGGCTGCTTTGATGCTGGGATAATGGGGCCAACAGTTAGCAATTGGAAGGTAAGGAAGCTCAACAGCTGGGATCCCTTGCTAGAAACCTGGGAATTGAGAGAGGAATTGGAAAAGAGGCAGAAATCTGCAGTCTCTTGAGGCAGCGCCTCTTAAGTGTGAAGGTGAGATAGCCATTCAAAGAAGATCTTGTGAACTCCTCAGGAAAGTGGACTGTTGCAGATGAAGGCATCCAGTACCTGAGAGAAGTAGCGGTACTGGAAGTCATCTACAGTGATCTAGATAATGGAGGGGTCTCCAAAGATCCAGAGGATGCCCTGTGCACATGTGCCATGTGGAGGAAGGTTGAGGAGATGAAGACATAGACTACTGAATCTGACTAGAAGACCTTTTATTAGTCCAAAACCCGCACTTATATATCTTCATTTGCTGTTCATGTGCAATATACTAAAATATCATTGGTTAATCAATACTGTTCACACGCTTCTTGGCTATATTTCATTGGTTAATTACTAAGCTAAAAACACACTGAACTTGCATTTTTTTTTTCTCTCTTCCTTCTTATCTCTGTGTGTTTCATGTTCTCAGCCAGCTGCTGATGTGTCATTGCGCATCTGCTCCAGCCTTGCTTCATATCCAATTTCTCTCCTGGGCATTCAGCCAACCTTATCTTACTTTCTGGGCATTCAGCCTTCAAGGTCCTTCACAGGCATTGTGGCCTTCAGCCCTTGCCATAAAGCTCTCTACAGAAGGTGATTCAAAGTGCCTCAGTGTCATATTCTAACAGCTTGGCAGCCTGGATATGGATACACCAACTGTGGAGAAAGTGTTGTCTTGGCTCCAAAACTTTGAAGAAAATCTCTGTACTCCCTTATCCCTATGGGCTAGCACCTTGGCTGTCAGGGGCATCCCAAGAAATCAGTCCCCTCCTGCCCGGGTCAGAGGGAAAGGGAGCCCCAGGCGCATGCCACTTGGTGCACTCCTTCCTGCATGACCAGGGGGAGGACATGAGGAAATGGGATGGTGAACCCACCTTTAAGCTTTGGAAGCCTGTGTATGCAAACTGAGAGGGAAGACAGCTGTTAAGAAAGGACCACCCAAGAAGGCTGTCAGCTTAGTTGCTGGCATGCATCTGGGGCATGCATTCAGAAGGAAAGAGAGCCCCAGGTCCCATGGTTTAAGTAGACAAACCCCTGACTGTGGCACCAGTCCTGTAACCATTTGTTGATTTGCCCTTTCAACTGGCCTTTTCAAACCCATTCCCTTTGATGGGGAGGATTGATGAAAAAAACTGCCTGTGGGAAAATCACCTTGAGGGGGGGAATTAGAGAAAAATTGGGTCCTAATAGAAGTGTAGTATTACAGAAAGCTTTTTAGGGTAAAATACAGCTATCGCCTTCAGGATGGTTGGCATGCACAGAATCTACATCAACACAGTTCCCTAAGCAACACATCCTGCCAGCTCAGCACATGCTGATAGGAGTAACATGAGGGTGGAGTGGAGACACTGCATCCATGCTCTGTTGTGCTCCCTGCAGGAGTGGTAACTTGATGGCACTATGCAGCTGATAAGCTGCATAGCAGTTGTCACATGAAGAATCCATGAGATGTCCATGGCTGAGCCAACCATTGTGGTGAAATGACTCTTCTCAGATTAAATAATCTCATTGTAATACTAATGCACACCTCCATCTTAAAGTTACCCGTCTCCAGGGTACTACTACACCTCACCGGGCACACGATACCAGTTAATAACAACAATATGTATGACTAGAGTCACTCAAGCTCCACCTAAATGTGATGGAAATGGACTAGTCCTGGACTGAAATAAGTACAGTGCAGGGGGAATTGTTGTCTAAGCTCCTGGGTTACCCAACTCTGATTCAGTGTTTGCAAAGCTAGGTCAATCTGACCCACTCTCTAAAGTTGTTATGAATGAAGGGACTTCTAATTAAGGGAGTCAGCCTTGGGGAGGATGAAAAACACAGAACAGACAGTGAAAAGAACACTGTTATCTAAGTTACGCAGAAAGAAGCCTTCAAGTGAGGAAAGTTCCAGCTATGAGAAGAAACAGGCTGATAAGGTGTTGCAATCCACTGACATAAACAGAAAATTAGTTGAAAATAGGACAAAGGTAATAGTGGTAGTGGGAGATCACAACCTCCAACTCAAATAGCCCCCCTCGAAAGAGGGCAAAACCCCGCTTGAGGAGCATGCATAGTTAGAGAACTTCAGTAGTGCTATCTGAGGATATGTACTAATTTGCATTAGAAGTGAGAAACTTGTAACCAATCATGTATATGATGAATGAATATGCAATGTACTATGAAGTATAAAAAGTGGACAGATGAGGGGAGAAGGTAGGGGAAGATTCCATCTTAACTTCTGGGATCAGTCGACGAGCCGAACCTGTCTTCTCCCCCCATGGGGATGCCTATTGGGTAAGAGCTTTGACTTATGCGTGCTAAATAACTAACTCATTCTAGCTGTCATTAGTAATTAAGGTTTTGGTTGTATATCACTTCAAGCTTGTTTTTGCTGACAGTCCCTATCACTGGCAATCACGAATCTTATCATGTCACAATTTTATAATAAAGAGTGTTATGCCGTAAACTGTTAGTGTGAGTCCTTTGTGGGTGCTAACAGTTGCTGGCAGTGAGTAACACATTTAAACAAAGTGGGAAGACCTGCTGTGAGGGGTCCCCCTGATGCTGTTGGCGTGTTTCCCTGAACAAGGCAGTCGAATTTCCCTCTGATCCAGTGGGACTGTTTGGTGAAGGGTCCTTGTAACGGGACGCTGTCAGACTGGTCGGGCACAAGGGTCTCAGCTTTCCTGGGGTGCTAATAGACAGATCAATCACCTGGGGTTGAGAGGATTTCTCCCCCCCCCCCCCCTTTTCACATGACACTACCTGTGCACCAGAGTCCCTTACTGCCACTCCCAGGGCTCTGTAATCCTTTTTGATACTCCTCAGACTGCTCCTGGCTATATCATTGGTGCCCACGTGAAACAACAGCAGCAGATAATAGTCAGTGGACTGTACAAGGCTTGGTAGTTTCTCTGTAATATCCCTGATATGAGCCCCCAGTAAACAGCACACCTCTCTAGAGAGCACATCAGGTTGGAAAACAGGTGTCTCCATATCTCTCAGAAGAGAGTTGCCTACTACTACCACCCATTGTCTTTTCTTAGTCGCACTGTTTGTTATACAGGGAGCAGATTGGGCTGCCTTACTCAGCTCCTGCATCTCTTCTGATGTGATGTGTCTTTCCTGTTCAGTCTGTGGAGTGGTAAAGCAGTTCTGCAAGGGCACCTCAGGTTTTGGGGGAAGTCTTTTCTTCCTGCAGATCTTTTCCATTGCAAATTTCCATTCTTCTGCATTATTGGCCCCCTCCTTTCTGTGTGTGTGCTGGTGGGGGAGTGTTTGGCTGTTTGGCTGTAGGCTGTGGGTCCACTGCAGACTGCACTTGGAACCAGCTATCTAATTCCTTCTCAGCCTCCCTGATGTTACACAGCCTTCTCACCACCTCCTGCAGTTCAGCCACCAGCTGCAGGAGGTTCTCCACCTGGGCATACCTTTTGCAGGCAGGTCTGCTGCTTGCCCCTGCCTCAGGAGAAAAGTCTAGGCGCTTCCTGCAGTCTGAGGTCTGTACTTCAGCCCCTCCCTTCACCAGCTCCATCTGGTTGGAGCCATCAGCCACCACCAGCGTAAATGGTGCAGACCCCCCCAGCCAGAGCTGTAGCCTTGGCTCTCAGATGAGTGCTCAACCGTTCTGCCTTGAGGGGTCAGGTAGGATGAGTGCCCTTCACCTGTGCAGACAGTCACAGTACAGTGCCTGGTTGCTAGGTTATGTGGGCTTTAAGTCACTCCACTAGGCCAGCAGAACATCCTTCCTTCGAAGAGGCACCCTCCTGCGCAAACTGCCAAGCTGCACCCTGGCTGCCTGCTCTGTTCACAGCACTCCTAATTGCTAGCACTTCCTAGGACTGCCCTTTGTGGGAGTGGGAGATGTCAGCCTACTCCTGGCCCCATCCATGACTCGTCAGCTGTTCTCGTGTGAGCTGGCAGGTCTCTGCACTCCCCAAGTGTTTCCCCGGCTCATGAACCCCCCCTGTAGGCTTCGATTCCCTGCTCTGCTGCAGAACGCGCCTGCACCGGAGATGTTTGCCTTGGTGAGTCTCTGTAGAACTCCATACAGAAGCTTTCCACCTTTGATATTTTCCCACAATATGACAGGATCCATCTGTAAATGGGGCATATTGCTTTTCATTTTCTAATAATTTATTATACAGTGGGGCCTTTTCAGCACAAGTCACCTCCTCTGTTGATACTCCAAAGTTTTGGCCCTCTGGCCAGTCCATGATCACTTCCAGGATTCCTGGGCAGTCAGGATTTCCCGTTAGAGCCAGTTGCGCTATCCATGTGACCCACTTACCCCATGTAGCATCAGTTGCATGATGTGTAGATGGGATCATCCCTTTGAACATCCAGCACAGCACAGGCAATCAAGGTGCCAAAAGGAGCTGTGCTTCAGTACCAACTACTTCTGAAGCAGCTCAAATTCCTTCATATGCTCCTAATATTTCTTTTTCAGTTGGAGTTTAACTGGCTTCAGATCCTCTATATCCCTGGCTCCAAAACCCTAATGGTTGATCTTGACTCTCCCCTCGTTCTTTCTGCCAGAGGCTCCAGGTGGGGCCATCATCCCTGGTTGTGGTATAGAGCACATTTTTCACATTTTATCCTGCTCAGACTGGTCCAAGGGCTACTGCACAAACTATCTCCTCTTTAATTTGTTCAAAGGCTTGTTGCTGCTCAGAGCCCCATTCAAAGCCATTCTTCTTCTTCTGGGTCACTCAGTAGAGAGGGCTTACAATCAGACTGTAATTTGGAATATGCATTCTCCAAAAACCCATGACACCTAAGAAAGCTTGTGTTTCTTTTTTGTTAGTTGGTGGAGACAACTGTTATTTTAGTGATCACATCCATTTGGATATGACGATGCCCACCTTGGCATTTTATTCCCAATCACTGGATGTCCTGTGCAGGTACTTTGATCTTACTTTGCTTTATAGCAAAATCAGCTTTCAAAACAATCTGGATTATTCTTCCCTTCTCAAACACTTCCTCTGCTGTGTTGCCCCACACAATGATGGCATCAATATACTGCAGGTGTTCAGGAGCTTCACCTTGTTCCAGTGCAGTCTGGATCAGTCCATGATAAATGGTAGGACTGTATTTCCACCCCTGGGGGAATCAATTCCAGGTGTACTGGATACTTGTCCAAGTGAAAGCAAACTGTGGCCTACACTCCGCTGCCAAAGGGATGGAGAAAAACATGTTAGCAATATCAGTTGTTGCATACCATTTGGCTGCCTTTGACTCCAGTTCATATTGGAGTTCTAGCATGCCTGGCACTGCAGCACTCAGCGGCAGCATGACTTTGTTCAGGACTTGATAGTCCAATGTTAGCCTCCACTCTCCATTAGATTTTTGCACTGACCATATGGGACTATTAAATGGTGAGTGAGTCTTATTGATCACTCCTTGACACTCCTGTCACCAAAGCAGCTCACGGATGGGAACCAGGGAGTCTCAATTGGTGCAATATTGTCACCAGTGCAGTGTCATGATAGCAATCGGAACCTACTGTTCTTTAACCTGCAGCAAACCCACAACAGAAAGATCCTCTGAGAGATCAGGCAAGCTAGACAGCTGTTTAATCTTGTCTGTACTCAAGGCAATTATACCAAAAGCCCACCGGTACCATTTTGGGTCCTTGAAGTACTCTCTCATGAGATTGTCTATGCCAAGGATACATGGAGCCTCCAGGCCAGTCAAAATATGATGCTTTTACAACTCATTCCCAGTTAGGATTATCTCACCCTCCAACACAGACAGTTCTTGGGATCTTCCTGTTACTCCAGAAATATAGATGGATTCTGCCCCTTTGTAATCTGATGGTATTAGAGTACACTGCACCAGTGGCCGCCAGAGCTTTCTACTCCTGTGGGGCTGATGTGCCAGGCCACCAAACCCACACAGTCCAGTAAACCCAGTTGTCCCTTCCCTCTGCCTGGCTGAAGGCAGGGCCCCTCTGTTCCTGGTCGGAGTATTCATTACTTGATTTTTGAAACTGCAAAACAGAAGCCACTTCATCAGAGTCAAAAGTAAGATGTAGGATCAGCCCTTCTACTTTGCCCAACAGACACTGGAGCAGTCATTTTCCTGGATGGATGCCTTTTGTCTGTTGTTTTTTCTTGTAGTTCCTGTATCCAGGCTTCTAGTCTCCAGGTGTTGGGGTCTGCAGCGGGTCTGCAGATAAGTTAGTTGACCTCAAAGACTTAGCTGTGTACCTTTAAGACAGCCACAAATTGTCAGGTATGTAAACAGGATGTGAAGAATCGGAACTTAGAACCGCAGCATACGGGCACCTACAGCAACAGCAAATAGCAAGCAAGAAGAAGGACACAAAAACCTATCAGGGTCTGACACCTGCACTGTCTAAGATATATAAATAGTTTGTATAAACAATAAAGGCCATTTTTGTCCGAACCCAGCCACGCAGACATAGTGTTTCTTTTAAGTCCGCCTCGACTTGCGTCACCATATCCAGGTAGGTTAGATTCACCATCTCATTTCCTCCCCCTGCTCATGCTGGAGGAACCACAGGGGTACATGTAGTGTGCACCACTGGTACCCTTTCCCTTGAACAGAAAAAGGCTAACTTAATAGCCAAGACATTGGTCAGTGTGGGTGAGGAATACCTATCCTTCATGGATTGCTGAGATAATTGTTGGGACAGTCTGTCCATAGCTGAGACACCGGCCTGCATGGAGGGAGCGAGATTATCTTTGTATTCTCAGAGTTGTCTGGCCAATCCATCCATAGTTGGTGCCTCTGTGTCTGTCTAGCTCATTACCACCAGGGTGCTGGCATACAATATCGGTGCATTTTGTATAAACTTTTGCTACATGGACTGCATGCACCAGATTTCATCTGGGTCTTTGGAGGCCTGGTTGTCATCCAGGTTGTTATAGATCACCTCCACCTTGGCTAATTCCCTCAGATACTGGATACCTCCCTCAATGGTGGTCCATTTGCTTCAGGAATTTACAATACCTTCCTTGAAGGGAGACTTGTCCACACTCAACAGGAGTTGCCACCAAAGAATGAGGGCTCCTGCCCTTTTTCCAATCCCTTTGTCAATGGCCATATCCCTAGCAAAGGACCCCAGCTGCTGAGCTTCCTTACACTCTAATTCTTGACCCAATATCCCAGCATCAGTCTAACCAGCTGGTTGCTGGCTTAAATCTTTTCATGTATCTTGCAGCTCACTCAGGGATAGGGATCAGGTGGGTTCTGTCTCGTTTATAATTTCTGTCCCTTCTTCCTCCTGTCCTTGTGACTGCCCTTCTGCAGAACAGGCTGCCTCTTCTGATTCTTTCTTCTGCTCCCTCTTATGAGAAGCTTCTTCCTCCCTTACTAAAAGAGCTGACTTCTGCTTCCATTGTTTCTTTTTAATTATAGGTCTGACTGATATAGTTGAGGGCTGGGTGTCTGGTTTAGCCACAGTGTCTGTTTGTATGTCTTCAGATCCAGAGACCCTCTCTCCTCCTTGAGGGTGCTGCATAATATAGAACAGCATTTGGTAGGTGCTGCCCAGGCCCCAGCACACTGTGGTAAATTGTGCCTCTTTGGAATAGCCAGGGCATCTTTTTTTTCCCCAAACATTCTATCACTTCATCAGGATCCTGCACTTGTTTGGGAGTGAAGTTCTAGACCATTGGAGGAGAGGAGATTTCTAGATACCATATCCCATGACCATACTGCCTCAGGGCCTGTGTGATATTCCTGAACAACTTGTTAACCTTAGAAAAAGCCAAAAAAATATTCTTAAGAAATAGCAATAGAAATATTTTGATTACCCAAGGACGTTCAAGATACTGAAGAGTTATTGAAACAAGGGAGATGACATCACAGAGGAAAGTAGAGAAGGTGCCATTTTTTATATCCTCCACAAAAAAACTCTCAGAGGGAGAAGTCTAATTGTTAATTGCTCCATGACATGGTACCCAAAGTATAGTAATGGCTTCAGTACAGAGCCCAAATACCAGATTAAGCTCAAGGGCAGTGTTTTAATAATAAATCTCCCAGCCAAAACATCACTAAGTATTACAGAGCACAGCAAACTGAGAAAGCCAAAACCAGTCTTTAATATGTACAGCAAAAAAGGGAGCATGGCACAGATCAGATAAACTAATATCGAGAGGAGATAAATCAATATCATGACCAGAAACTGTGTCCTGGTTTCAGCTGGGATAGAGTTAATGTTCTTCTTGGTGGCTAGTGCAGTGCTGTGTTTTGGATTTGGTGTGGGAACAGTGTGGTCAGGGACTTTTTGGTTTCTCAGGCCTTGCCAGCAGGATGGCTAGACAAGCACAGGATATTGGGAGGGGACACAGCCAGGTCAGCTGACCCAAACTAGCCAAAGAAGTGTTTCATACCATGGGACTTCATGCTCTGTATATAAACTGGAGGAGGGAAGGGGTTGGCCGGGACAGCCAATCATTGCTCGGGGACTGTTTGGGCATCGGTCAGCAGGTGGTGAGCAATTGTATTGTGCATCACTAGTTTTCTTTTCTCCCTTCCCTTTGGATTTCATTCCTCTTCCCCTTCTCCCTCCTTTTCATTCATTCATTCATTCATTCATTCATTCATTCATTCATTCATTCATAACTGTTATTGTTATTATTATTATTCTTTTGCTTTTGTTTTATCTCAATTGTCAAACTGCTCTTGTCTCAACCCTCAGGTTTTGCATTCCTTTCCAATTCTCCTCTTCACTCCCCTGGGTGAGGGGGGAGTCAGTGAGTGGCTGTGTGGCACTTAATTACCAGCTGGGGTTAAACCATGACAAACTGTTAACAGATATAATAATTATAAATTCCTTCTAATATGCTCTGGCTAAATACGTTATTATCTCAAACCCTTTGAGCCCCTCTTGGGTGACAAAAATGACTGTTGTGCTTTAATACCAGCTATCATCTAAGCACCACAGAGCCACTCACTCCCTCCACATACTGCAGTGGGTTGGGGGGAGAATTGGAAGTGTAAAACTGAGAAAGAAACTTGTGGGTTGAAATAACAACAGTTTAGTAATTAAAAAAGTTATAATAATTATTATTAAAAATTGTAAGGAAAAGAGAAAAAAATAACAGAGAAAAAAATAAACCCCAAGAAAGACAAGTGATGCAAATGAAAACAATTGCTCACCACCAACCAACTGATGCCAAGGCAGTTCCTGAGCACTCCCCCCCCCCAACCTTCCACCCAGTTTTATTGCTGATCATGATATCATATGGTATGGAATATACCTTTGGCTAGTTGGGGTCAGATGTCCCAGCTGTGTCCCCTCCCAACTTTTTGTGCACCTCCAACCTACTCGCTGGCAGGGCAGTGTGAGGAGCAGAAAAGGCCTAGAGTTTAGTAAAGCCTCTGACACCGTCTCCCACAGCATTGTCCTGGAGAAACTGGCTGCTCATGGCTTGCACAGGTGTACTCTACACTGGGTAAAAAAACTGGCTGGAAAGCCAGGCCCAAAGAGTAGTAGTGAATGGAGGTATATCTGGCTGGCAGCTGGTCACAAGTGGTGTTCCCCAGGGCTCCGTATTGGGGCAAGTCCTGTTTAATATCTTTATCAATGATCTAGACAAGGGGATTGAGTGCACCCTCAGTATGTTTGCAGACAACACCAAGTTGGGGGGGAGGAATGTTTATCTGCTTGAGGGTAGAAAGGCTCTGCAGAGGGATCTGGACAGGCTGGACTGATGGTCCGAGGCCAACTGTATGAAGTTCAACAAGAAGTGCTGGGTCCTGCACTTGGGTCACAACCCCATGCTACACTACAGGCTTGGGAAAGAGTGGCTGGAAAGCTGCCTGGAGGAAAAGGACCTGGGAGTGTTCATTGACAGCCAGCTGAACATGGGCCATCGGTGTGCCCAGGTGGCCAAGAAGGCCAAGAGCATCTTGGCTTCTATCAGAAATAGTGTGGCCAACAGGACTAGGGAAGTGATTGTCCCCCTGTACTTGGAACTGGTGAGGCTGCACCTCAAATACTGTGTTCAGGTTTGGGCCCCTCACTACAGGAAAGACATTGAGGTGCTGGAGCATGTCCAGAGAAGGGCAAAGAAGCTGATAAAGGGCCTAGAGAAGAAGTCTTATGAGGAGTGGCTGAGGGAACTGTAGTTGTTTAGTCTGGAGAAAAGGAGGCTGAGGGGAGACCTTATTGCTTTCTCTCTACAACTACCTGAAAGGAGGTTATAGCAAGGTGGGTGTCGGTCTCTTCTCCCAAGTAATAGGTGGTAGGACAAGAGGAAATGACCTCAAATGGCACCAGTGGAGGTTTAGATTGGATATTAGGATAAATGTCTTTGCTGAAAGGGTTGTCAATCATTGGAACAGGCTACCCAGGGAAGTGCTTGAGTCACCATCCATGGAGGTATTTAAAAGACATGTAGCCATGGCACTTAGGGACATGGTTTAGTGGTGGAGTTGGCTGGCAGTGTTAGGTTAACAGTTGGGCTTGATGATCTTAAAGGTCTTTTCCAACCTAAATGATTCTGATTCTATGATGCTGTGTAAGCACTGCTCAGCAGGAACAAAAGCAGCAGTGTATTATCAACGCTGTTTTCAGCACATATCCAAAACGTAGCCCCATACTAGCTACTATGAAAAAATTTAACTCTATCCCAGTCAAAACCAATACACCTGGTGTGGGAAGGTCATCTGTTTCACATAGGACAATTTGGCTTCTAATACCATTCTCCCCTACTCTTCCCAATGTGGTAAGTGAAAGGATCCTTGGCAATCTGTCCTCAAGCCACGTCTCTCACAGCTATGCACGTTAGCAGCCAGTACAACTCACTACCTGGTGCTGTAATCATCTTGCCTCCTGTGAGCAAGAAATATCTTCCTTCTCTTCCCTTGCTCTTATTCTGAGCAGCTTACAGCTATCATTCTGCATAGCTGTAGCTTGGGATACTCGGCTGAACTCAAGTGCTTATGGACATGACCAGTGACAGACATGGAAGAGAAGCATCAGTAATATCTCCAAGCGCAAAAAATCCAGAGTTTGGCTCATATAAGAAACCAGATCACCTGTCAGAGCTGATGGACTTCAAACCCAGTAAGTCTAAGTAGGTTGGAACAAATTACATTAGAGCTTGAATAATGTAGTTTTCTTCTTAATTATTTTTTTTAGATAAGCAGTATCATAATAAATAGACCTAGGGAGAAGCACTCATTTTTCAGCTGCAGAGGAACACTACAAATGACTGTTTTCTGTTTGACAGCCCTTTTCTACCATCCTCTTCAACTACCCTCTCCTCCCCTCACACCAAACTTTTTTTAATGTACACATTCCTTCATTCTTTTACACACACTTTAATTATGCAATCAAACACATAGGAAGGACTGAAAGAGACCTCTTAGGCTATGGGCTCCAGTGCCCTACTATCATATGCACCCCTTTATAAATGTATCACACTCCACCTTAAAAGCAGTTTGCTTTTTTTCTCTCATGATTTTGGATTGGAATGCTGCTCTAAAATCTCCCTGCTTTAACAGGACCCTCTTCTAATTCCATACTATACTTTTTTTCTTCACTTGTTTTTTTGTGCCAGCATTATCTTTAGTTTAAATACTTTTCCACCCTCACTGATTAGACATATGAAGCATTCTAATACAACATTCATATCTGCTCTCAGTCTTCACTTTGCTAAATTAAAAGAAAGTAAGCTCTTCTTAGATGACATGTTTTCCATCCCCTTGATTTTCCAGTCTGTCTGGTAGGCCCTTCTCCCCACCAGTCCCATTTTCAATTAAGTTTTCGTGAACACGAGTGACCAAATTTGTACTTGCTATTCCAATATAGGTGTCACCAGTGTCTTCTATAATGGCAGCAATACTTCACCATCTCTGCTGCAATGCTTCTCCTGACATGTCCTAGAGCATATTTGTCTTTTTCATGGCTGTATTACATTGGCATGCTGAGTTCAGTGAGGACTCCCAACTCCTTTTCCTTCTCTGTCATTTCCAGCTGAGCACCTGTGAAACTTGATAAAGCAGAAGGGTCAGCTAAACAAGAGGACTGCTCCTATCATATCTTTTTATTTAAGACTGCTCATAGGAAGAAGGAGTCATAAATGAGTTTGTAACAGCTGTCACAGCAGTTGTTACAGCCAGCCAGATCCTGTGAACACTTTCCACTACCATTTGTTGAGCAACCCATAAGATCAAGGTCAAGCCACAAGCTTACAGCATCGCTCTTGAGGGCTGAATACCAACTCTAGGAAAGTTTCTCAGTGGGGGAAGAAGGAGTGGGAAAACAGCAGTAATGTTGCAGAAAATAACAATTAAAATGGTATGATATAGACAAGCTATTCTGATTATTTAATGGTCTGAATGAAATAAACTATTTTACAACGAAGGTGGGAACCTTAAATCAAGCAAAGAAGTGTACAAGGGAAATGGGAGGATGACATTAATGCTGCTTTGGAAAAAATATTTTAATTGAAATATTAGCATTGATGTCCACACAGGAGGTCATACTGCAAAATGACTACAATTTTTTGCACAGTATTGCTTCATGTATTGGAGGGGAGAAAGGCTTCATTCCTTCAACTTCACTGTTCTTTGTAAGATGAAAAATCTTGGCTAACCATGCCATAGTTAAAGTTGCAAGAGCATTCATGTTTGTTTATTTTGAAAGGAACGTAGATTGGACTTCATACCTAATGTCTTAAAGCCATGTTAGAACACAAAGAAGCCTTAAATATAATTATTTATACCATGTATTTTATTATTTTTTCCCCCACCCCATTAGCAGTGTCTAGCTGTTGGGCAGAAGACTGACAGTTTATAAAGTAGACATGCAATTGCCACATTTGCACGCATATGTTGCTTGCTAATGGGTTGAAATGCTTGATTTCCCAGGGGTCCTACTTTTTCTTTCCTCAACAGAAAATGTCTCTCTGTATTTCAATTCAGCTGTGACAAAGTTTCATAAAGAATATCTAGCATTTTGATAATGCCTTTCATTATGCTCCATTAAGGGAAGCAGTAGGCCCAGACAGAGAAGCAGTTTTGATAAAAGTCCCTTTTTCTTCGCATAATCTTGAAACCTGGAGAAATGTGGCGAAGAGCTATCGTGATGATCCGGTAGGGGTGAGCAGACATTTTCAATTTACTGTGAAGCAGCATAACCCCGATTGGGATGATATTCAGCTGTTGCTGGATCATTTGACAGAAACTGAAAAACAATTGATACTAAAAATATCTCAAGATTTGGCTAGTGAACATCTTAAAAACACAAGGGAAGATAATAAAGATCACTTCCCTTTACAAAATCCGAGGTGGAATCCTAATCATAGCGCTCACATGAGGCTGCTGACCACTTACAGAGAATGGATTATACAAGGAATGGAGAAAGCAATTCCTAAATCCATTAATTGGTCAACCCTGTATTAAATGCAACAGAGATCAAAAGAAACTCCGTCTGAATTCCTCGATAGATTGAGAGATACCATGAGAAGACACACCCCGCTAGATCCTAGGTCAGAAATTGGAATCCAGCAGTTGGTTTCTTTGTTCATAGGACAGTCAGCAAATTATATACAAAGGAAATTGCAAAAGTTGAAATCAATGGAGAGCAGGAACTTGGAGGCTTTGTTAGATGAAGCATGGAGACTATATAGAAACAGGGAAGAGGAAGATAAGAAAAAAGATAGGAGGACACTGGTGGCAGCTTTGACAGAAACTCAGGCTCCTAGGGGAGACAGATTTTGGAAGCCCTTAGGGAGGAACCAGTGTGAAATATGTAGACAACAAGAGCACTGGAAAAGTGAATGCCCTGAAAGGAGCAGAGGAAAAGGAAGAACTCAAAGCACATATTGAGAAGGACTGATGGGGACCCGGGGAATCTACCCTAGCGGACTCGCTGGTTGTATTAAAGCTAGGGAATCAGCAGCATAAAATAGAGGTTTTGGTTGACACAGGGGCAACGTTTTTGGTCTTAAATCAAGCCTATAGATGATGATTTTGTAACGGTAAAGGGAGCTACTGGCCAAAGTGAAAAGGTGTATTTATTGAAACCTCTTAGTTATAAAATAGGGAAGCAATTGGGGGTGCATAAATTTCTGTACATGCCTAATTCACCTAGGCCCTTATCAGGAAGGGACTTACTATAGCAATTGGGAGCAGAGATAAAGTTTTCTGAAGGGAAACTGGAGTTTAAGGTAGGGAATGAACAACTGATTGAAGCCCTCAGTTTAAACCTTATAAATTCTACTACCAGCACTAATATACCTGAAGAAGTCCAAAATCAGGTATATCCAGGGGTATGGGCTTCTGAAGTACCAGGACAGGCAATATCAGCTTCACCCATATTAATAAAACTTAAACAGGGAACAAAGCCAATTAGGATTAAACAGTATCCTTTAAGATTGGAAGATAGAAGAGGGATTCAACCAATTATTGAACAATTTCTGAAATATGGATTATTGGTAGAATGTGAATCTGAGTATAATACCCCTATCCTAACAGTTAAGAAACCAAGTGGAAAGTATAGAGTAGTACAAGATTTAAGAACCATCAATAAGATAACAGAAGATTTGTATCCTGTGGTAGCTAATTCATATACATTATTAACTAGGTTAGGATCTGAATTGGCCTGGTTTACCATACTGTGTCGACGGCGAGGGAAGTCAAGCGGGCAAACTCAATATGAGTGATAAAGCAAGCTTCGATTTATTACGGCGCGATTATGTCTTATATACAGTTCCAGTTAATTATGCCTACAAGTCATCTGCTGATTGGCTAAGCTCTAAAGGGTTACATTTTCATACGTCCTCCTACTTGCGGTTTCTGTGGTTAGCTAGCTACATATTTTTTTTTCTCTCTTGTCTACGCGAATTCCTCAAAGTTATTTACAACATTAGGCACAAGGTCAGTGTTTTTCTCAGCTTCCTTATCAGCATGCCTCAGCACAGCTGCAAGGCCTGCTTCAGCTAACTTACGCTAACTTTGTTTCACAAAGATCTTTAAGGGAGTCATGGCCGTGATCACACAGCCATTCTGCAACAATACTGGATTTAAAGGATGCATTTTTCTGCCTACCCTTAAGCCCAGAGAGCCAATTGTTATTTGTTTTTGAATGGGAAAACCCGGACTCTGGAAGAAAAAGACAACTCACTCAGACTGTGCTACCACAAAGTTTCAAAAATAGTCCGACCCTTTTTGGAAATCAGTTGGCCAAAGACTTAGAAAGGTGGGAACATCCATCAGGAATTAGAGTGATTCTGCAGTATGTAGATGTAGCTACTGAAAACAGAGAGTCATGCTTAGAATAGACAATAAGTCTGTTAAACTTCCTTGGATTAAATGGTTATCGAGTCTCTCCCCAGAAAGCCCAAGTTGCACAACAACAAGTAACTTACCTTGGATATGAACTTATGGCCGGCAAGAGGATTCTAGGAACTGCTATGAAAGAAGCCATCTGCAAGACCTTGAGACCACAGACGGGTAAAGAACTGCGACGAGCGAGGGAAAGCAAGCAGCCGACTCGATGTGAGTGATAGAGCAAGCTTCGATTTATTACGGCGCGATTATGTCTTATATACAGTTCCAGTTAATTATGCCTACAAATCATCTGCTGATTGGCTAAGCTCTAAAGGGTTACACTTTCATACGTCCTCCTATTTGCGGTTTCTGCGGATAGCTAGCTACATATATTTTTTTTCCTCTCTTGTCTACGCGAATTCCTCAAAGTTATTTACAACATTAGGCACAAGGTCAGCATGACCTTATCTCTCTTCCCTTTTTAGCAAGCCTGGTAATTTTCCATTTTTAGCAAGCCTGGTAATTTTCCATTTTTAGCAAGCCTGGTAATTTCCCACTGCGGCCTAGCTTGGTTCACTCCAGACTTATGTCAAAAGCTGTATCACACAGTCCTTCTATGGAACCGTGGCCGTTCTCTTTCATCCATTCTGCAACAATTCCCCCTTTTTCTTTTTGGACAAGCAAAACTTGTGCAGTTACACGCTCGAGTAATTTTTGAATACAAGAGAGAGCACAGCTTAAACATACGAGTGCAATGATAACAATTATTACTATAAGCAACACACTTTACAACAGCCCTTTTAAACTACCAGAAGACCGCCCTAATAATAGAGCACCATAACTTTGTCCATTAATTATCAGAGGTCCTCGGACACGAGTTGCGATTTTTTGTGGTCGGTTGTCAATTAATGTTGTATCTACTGCTGTTGCCAGGTCCAGGCCGAGGCTCCTTCGGGTGGCGGGTTGTAACACGGTGTCTGCCGATAAGAGTTGGTCATGTCTCCTGGAGGGGGTGTCGTGAAGGTGACAGGAGTCGCGATTGGGGTCGACGCGCTGCGGCTCCTCGCGCTCGGTTTCCCGTTTCCCGTCTGCCGACAGACGTTGGTGCTGTGGGTCCCTCGCTGACAATTTTGGCACCACACTTGACGTTGTCGACATCGGTCACGGGTATGTCCTGGCTTCCCGCATCGATAGCAGGGGAAGTCTCGGCGCGTGGTGGTTGCTGGCTTTGGGGGCGCGGTAGCCCCAGGGGGGCGCAGAGGCGCAAGCGCTGCAAAAGCCTGACTTTGGGCTTGCACTAAATCTCTCCCTACTGCTTGGATTGCTTCCACTAGCAAGGCTTGCTGACCTACTGGCACCCAACTCATTCGCTCTAGCATTGTTTCTACAGAAGAATCTAAGGGCAGGGTTACTAAAATGCCTTTGGTGTAACTGTTACTATTCTCCAGAATACACTGGCACAATAACGGCCCTTTCATAAAGTTAGGTATATCTGATGGGCTCACTGTGGAGGCCTGACTCATTCACTGTACTACGTAACTGACTTAATATTTTCCAATCAAAGCCTCCCAGGTTCCCTGTCTTTGGTTAGCGGCATTGATCTGATACGTTACAGGGAAAGCTTGTGGGGGGTTGACTTGCTCAGCAATATCAAATATTCCCTGAGCAGCTGCTTCTTGTGCTATTTTTTGACAATTAATGTGCGTAGAACGCACCAGTTTGTTTACTGTATTTTTTGTTCCTTTTTTTTTTTTTTTTTTTTTTAATTTTGTATTGACTGCCCACTGCTATTTTCTTCCTCAGCAGCACTTTCGTCAGATGTGTCCCCGCCCTCTGGCCCCCCCGAGGCTACTTCGCCGGAGGGGGGGGCGGAGGACACGAAGGGTCTGGAGGTGGTGCAGTGGGCTCTATAGGTGGTACAGAGAGCACTGTTTGTGATAAAGGGGGTATTGGAATGTAATTTTCACATGGCATAATTTTTCCTGCATTAGGATCTGCGCTTGCAAGTCGGCTTGTTACTGCTGCAGCAAGGCGCTTTTCTGCTTGATATCTTTTTATACAATTAGTTACTTCATGCCATGATTTCATCAATTTTTTTGCTGCCTTATCATCATCTATTACTAAATCCCATAAACAATCCCCATAATTACACCATTCTTCTACTTCAAACATATGCTCAGGATCTGCAAAATATCCTTTTGCTTTACCCATAGTAATTAATCCGGCCAGATCTTTTAAAGGGCCTACTCCCCGCTTTTCTAAAAAGCATTGTAAAAGTGCTAGCGCTACCTCTTTTTCCATTGTGCACTCCTTAAAGTCCTCTTTGTTGCAGCCTTTTCCCTTGGGTAGCAGCTCACGGACGGCGAACCCCTTCTTGAATTATCCTGGGCTCAAGCACGGATCGGGTACGATGCCAGCATCAGCCGATCTTCTGCTCTCTGGTCGCTGCTACCAGTGCTTCTCCGTCCTCGCTGTCCGGTGAAGAACAAGGTTGGGGTCCCTTGTTCGGGCACCACTTGCGAGCGAGGGGAAGCACGCGGCCGACTCAATATGAGTGATAAAGCAAGCTTCGATTTATTACGGCGCGATTATGTCTTATATACAGTTCCAGTTAATTATGCCTACTAGTCATCTGCTGATTGGCTAAGCTCTAAAGGGTTACACTTTCATACGTCCTCCTATTTGCGGTTTCTGCGGATAGCTAGCTACATATATTTTTTTTTCCTCTCTTGTCTACGCGAATTCCTCAAAGTTATTTACAACATTAGGCACAAGGTCAGCATGACCTTATCTCTCTTCCCTTTTTAGCAAGCCTGGTAATTTTCCATTTTTAGCAAGCCTGGTAATTTCTCGCTGCGGCCTAGCTTGGTTCACTCCAGACTTATGTCAAAAGCTGTATCACACAGTCCTTCTATGGAACCGTGGCCGTTCTCTTTCATCCATTCTGCAACAAAGAACTTCATACCTTTCTGGGCATGACAGGTTGGTGCTGCTTGTGGATTTATAATTATGGGCTTCTGGTAAGACCCTTTATGAACTCTTAAAATCAGACTCGAAAAACTTGGCCTGGAATAAGGAGGCTGATGAAGCTTTTCGGAAGCTAAACCAAGAACTTATGAGAGCACCAGCATTAGGGATACCAGATCCAGCCAAACCTTTCTGGTTATTTTCTCATGAAAAACAAGGAATAGCCTTGGGCATTCTGGCCCAAAATGTGGGGCCAGATCAGAGGGCAGTAGCTTACTTTTCTAAAAAACTTGATGAAGTAAGCAAAGGATGGCCGAGTTGTCTAAGAGCAGTGGCTGCGGTAGTACTCAATATTCAAGAGGCACCCAAATTTACATCGGGCCAAAAGATTACAGTGTTGATATCACACACTGTATCCACAGTCTTGGAAGCCAAAGGGGCCCATTGGCTGTCACCTCAACGATTCCTTCGGTATCAAGCTATTATGGTGGAACAAGATGATGTGCAAATTGTGGTTACTAACATTGTCAATCCAACATCTTTTCTCGGAGGAACTGAAGGAGAACCAGTATCCCAGGACTGTTTAGAGACAATTGAAGCAGTATACTCCAGCTGACCAGATTTGAAAGAAGAACTGCTAGAAGATGCTGAAGATACATGGTATATGGATGGGAGTAGCTTCATTCAGTATGGAACACCTAAAGCTGGGTATGTGGTAACTACCACCGATGAGGTAATAGAAGCTAAAGCCCTCCCTTCCAACACCTCGGCTCAGAAGGCAGAAATCAGCTCTGACCCAAGCTTTAGAATTAGTAAAAGGGAAGAAAATAAACATTTGGACAGACCCTAAATATGCATTTGGTGTAGTTCAAGCCCATAGGGCAGTTTGGAGAGAGAGAGGACTACTGTCTACCCAAGGAAAACACATAAGACATGCCGGAGAAATTCTCAAGTTATTGGAGGCAGTCCAACTGCCAGAGAAAGTGGCCATCATGCATTGCAAAGCCCATCAGAAAGGAACAACAACCCAGCATATAGGAAATTCCGTGGCTGATCACAAAGCCAAAAGGGCAGTGAAAATGGGTATGGCAGAATTGTACTCTTTGATCCCAGACAGTAAAATACATATTGATCAAATAGTTAGGGAACCAAAATACTTGAAGGAAGATCAGAAACTCATTACAGATATGGGTGGAAAGGTAGAAAAGGATGGGTGGGTTAAGACACCACAGGGAAAAATTATAGTACCATTTGCAGTGCTATGGGCCTTAATTTTGGTAGAACATCAGAAAACTCATTGGGGAGCAGAAGCCTTATACAGATATTTAAACCAGTATATCGTGGCCCAAAATCTATATACTACCATCAGACAGGTAACCCAACCGTGTGAAGTCTGTTTGCAGAACAACCCTCAAACCAGCCAACGGATCATGTTGGGACAAATAGGAAAAGGAAATCACCCTGGGCAATGGTGGCAGATTGATTTTTTGGAACTCCCAAGAAAAGGGGGGGGGTTTGATATTTATTGGTTATGACAGACACCTTTTCGGGTTGGCCAGAGGCATTCCCCTGCCAAACTAATAAAGCTAGGGAAGTGGCTAAGGCACTGGTACAAGAGATAATACCGAGATTTGGGGTCCCAGCAGTAATATCCTCTGACCGAGGATCACATTTCATGGCCAAAACCACTCAACAAATTAGTAAACTCTTGGGAACTGATTGGCAATTGCACACCTCATATAGGCCACAAGCAAGTGGTCAGGTGGAGAAAATGAACCACCTATTAAATTACAAATTGTAAAATTGGGACAAGAAGCTGGATTACCTTGGCCTCAGTCACTACCCTTGGCTCTTCTGAGAATTAGAACAAAACCAAGAACCAAAGAAGGACTAAGCCCTTTTGAGATATTGTATGGGAGGCCCTATATGGTACAAATGGGGACATTACTCAAATTGGTAATGACTGATTACATAATAAGTTTGCAGAAACAGCTATGAGAAATAGAAGAGCAAGTCCTGGGAACTCGTGCCCATGGACTAGATGGGCCAGTACATAATATTGTACCAGGTGATTATGTATATGTCAGATCTCTTTCAGGTTCAGCTCTGGAACAAAAGTGGGAAGGTCCTTTCCAAGTACTGCTTACATCCAATACAGCAGTCAGAATTAAAGAACAAGCATCTTGGATCCATCACACCAGAGTGAAGAAGGCCCCTAAGTCACTATGGAAATCAACACCTACCGGACCTCTGCAGCTTTGGATCCAACGAAAAGACTGTTGTTCATTTGTATATTAACAATGTTCTATATAGTAGGAACTCATTCTTGAGACCAGAATCTGTTCGTACAACTAACCCATAATGTAATGAATGCTTTGAATTTGACAGATTGCTGGGTATGTTCAGCATTTCCCAGAGGTAGTACAGAATTTCCATTATATGGTGTAACATCAAATATCCCTAGATGATACTTCCTTTGGATTTTCTGACCTCTGGGAAAAGCTTACTTCTTGGCTACCTAACTTTATGTGGCTGAAGCAGCTCTTTGTTGTAGTTATCATGATTATTGTATTAGGATTATTGATTTGTATTATGTTACAATGCTTTCTGTGGATGTGTAAAAATAATAATGGGAACAGTTATGAAGAATGGAAGAAACATAGGCTAAGACAAAGGCTAGAAGATGGGAAATATTTTACCAGAATCCATACTAAGAATGGGATTGTTTAAGCAAAAGAATTTGCTAAGGGAAAAGAAAAAGGGGGACTTGATGCGAGAAAATATAGTGAAAAACCTAAAACTCTGCTGGTGGCAGGAGCTGCATAGATAACAGAAACATCAACAGGAAAAGCAAGAGCTGGAGCTCGGCCCACTCAGCACTTCAAGAAGGGATAGTTAGTACAGATGTAGATGAGCTCAACAAGAATGTAAATAAGGAGCCTTCTGACAAGGACATGCTAACTACTAATAGAAAACAAACTACTGAAATAAGACTCAAGGATACTATGGTAAAATAATTGTGGTAGTGGGAGATCGAGACCTCCTACTCAAATGCCCAACCCCCGAAGAGGGTGGATCCCCCACTCAGGGAGCATGGGCAGGAAATTTAAAATGAACTCTTCCTTTAAATTGAAGTGAGAAAGCAACTAACCAGTAGTTAGTTAGTAGGTGTAGACTTTGGGCAGAACTAACCAACTTCACTGTATAATATGTATTGTGAGTAAAATTAAGTGTGCAAGTTAGGAGGAGCAATCCCCCTTGCACCCAGCACTGCAATAAACATACCTGCTTTATAACTCTCTTCAAGTTGTAGAGCTCGATTCTGTATGTCAGTTTCCATTTCTTCTTATCTACAGGGGCCACTAACACTGACACCAGTCGGACTTCAGCATCAGTCGTTTCAGGGGCCAAAGTAGCTGGAATGCCTGCCACAGGGGCTAGAGTAGCTGCAGAGCCAATTGTGGGGTCTGAAACAGCTGTGGGGGATGGAGTGGGGGCTAGAGTGGCTGCAATGGCTGGAGCAGCGGCTACCGCAGGGGCTGGAGCAGTAGTTACAGTTTGTCGCTTAGAATTCCACCAGATCCAGGACATGACAACCGCATTCAGTATTCCTAGCAATAGGTTCAGGACCGACTCCATGGGGCTTCCAGTGGACCAAAGATACTCAGAGTCTCCTAAAACCCTAAATGTTTCATTAATTAGCCGTGAGGAGAAGGGGGAGGTGTGGACCCCACCCATAGGCTGACTCTCTGGGAAAACAAAGCCAAAGGTACAATTGTTGGCATTCCCCCCCCCCGCCCTTCCCCGCAGGGGCCACCAGACACACAGAGACGACAACATCAAGTGCACAGACCATATTAGTTTCATAACCAAGGAGTCCATCATATTATAAACTAGTACTATATAGTGCAACACTATAATAACTTTAGCCCAGGTCCCAACATAAACAAACAATACAACAGGGAACACATACTGTAAATAAACAAGACAATTCAACCCTGGTATCACAGGCAGCAAATTCAAAAGCAGAGAAGCCAGCATTGTAGCCAAATATTATTAATTTAATACAATGAATACTGCAAATGATTTAATCAAGCACAGTCTGATTAGACCTTTCATTATCTCAACCCTTTGAGCCCCATGTTGGTCGCCAAAAAAGGATTGTCATGATTTAACCCTAGCTGGTAATTAAGTACCACACAGCCCTTTGTTCACTCCCCCCTCACCCGGAGGGATGAGGAGGAGAATTGGAAAGGAATGTAAAACTCGAGGGTTGAGATAAGAACAATTTAATAATTGAAACAGAATAAAAAGGAAAGCGATGTGCAGAATTAAACTTTATAATTCAGGATAGGCTATAAAGCAGGTATGTTTAATTCATCGGTGAGCATCAGGATGGATAATTCCAAAAGCACCTGCTGCCCCGACTTCTTTGTGCATGTGTGATTTAAAGTATACATTCATACATATTCAATAGATGCCCGAGAATAGGTTGGGTTAGGATAATTAATCTACTGAGAAGTCATTAACATAAGTTTCCTCCCATTTGCGCTTGCGCACTGTCTCCTGGTGGGGGTCGTGGGGGTCATTGTCTTGAGTTTCTTCAAAACTAAAAAAACAGGACAGATCGCATACCAGTGTCTTCTTATCAGCACACAGAGCATCCCAGGTCCATCTTATCAGTACAAAGGGCCCCAGGACCGGGCCTAATTTGCAAAGTCATACTGTGAAGCTCCTCTTTGTACATACAATGAGAATTTTAATTATTCTAAGTTTTCCATATCCTATTAATCTAGTTATTTCTAAGCTTTCTATCAAAAGAACAATAATAACAACAACAATAATTATAATAATAACAGTTATAATGGAAAGGTGGGGGAAAGGATAAAATCCAAAGGAAAAGGGAGAAAGGAAAACAAGTGATGCAAAGTACAACTGCTCACCACCCGCTGACCAATGCCCAGCCAGGCCCCGGGGCAAGGATCCCCAGGCCCCAGCTAAACCTCCAAGTTTATATACCAAGCATGATGTCCCATGGTATGGAATACCTCTTTGGCTGGTTCAGGTCAGCTGACCTGGCTGTGTCCCCTCCCAGTCTCTTGTGCCCCTCCAGCCCTCTCACTGGCAAGGCCTGAGAAACTGAAAAGTCCTTGACTTAGTATAAACATTACCCAGCAACAACTAAAAACATCAGTGTCCTATCAACATTGTTCTCACATCACAGCCAAAACACAGCACTGTACTAGCTTCTAAGAAGAAAATTAACTCCATCCCAGCTGAAACTAGGAAAATATCTTGTATTGCTGATTTCAGTGTTAATTTGGTGTCATAGAGATTTAGCATATTCAATGAAAATGAGAAAATCACAGTCCATGTTACTGCTTTAAATTTCCTGACTCCTGTACACAGAAAAACATGAAAATATTTTATTTAACATCCTTTTCACTCTTTCAGATCATAAATCCTTGAATAGAAGCTAGCCATATCTGGATTTCAGTAAGAATGATCACAAATAAACATGCTAGTAAAAAAAGAGAAGGGGGTCAAAGGACCAAACTGCTAGAAAAAACAAATGGGTTGATTGAGTCCTGTATGCAGTACACAGGTGAGCTAGATTTTCATCTATACATGTCATGGAAGTATGGCTTTCAGTATAGATACACTCATTTGTACCATGGAACTGACCTGTGTTTCTGTAGAAGATACTCCAGATATACATAGATCTGTAGAGTTGTCTTCATGTTTGCCTCATATATCCATCAACATTTCAGGAAGGAAATATGTATGTATATTTTATATTTTATATATATATATATATATATATATATATATATTGGGTTCCAGAGTATAAACAAACACACAATCCAGTTTGAACTCTGTCTGTCTAGTACAGACTCAAAAATCCCTCATAGAGACGCCACTCCCCCTCCAAAATCTATTTTTGGTGTGGGTGTTGTGTGGTTTTTTTGCTGATGGTGGTGTTTTTAAACACCTGAGTAGCTTAAAAAGAAAAAGGAGAGAAAAATCACCCTGGGCTAAGAGAAAGCAGGAGAAATATAATTTAATATTCCATATTTTTAGAAAATACCATTTTGATGGAAGGTGGTTCCCAGAAACCTGTCTATACTGGTCAGACAGAAAGGACAGAAAGATTAGAAGAAATGGCTTTCCTAATGTATCATTGCGTTAAACAACACTGAGAGGGGTATAAGGAATACAGAGAAAGGAATGGTTACATCTTGAATATGGAGAACGTCAGCTACATGTTTATGGTGCATGAAACATCTGTAACTAAACATTTTTGTACAAGAAAAAATCATGCTCTGTAGTGGCTAGAGAAATTTCTTAATTAAAAGGAAGGTGACTATGGATGTTTAACTAAAAAACAGAAAGTAGCTTTGTACCACCTTATTTGCACTGAACCCTGAATACAAAAATAGGATGATTACTCATTTCACTGTAGTAATCTTGGATTGAAGCATTTAATTTCCTAGAGTGCTTACAAACTATCAGTACAAGCAATAATTGGAAGTTACTTATGTTGGATGCTTAAAAGTCTGAATGCACAAACAATATTCTACCATCATGGAAATACTGGTGGTCAATACGATGCATTAGAATTATGTACAATGATGCAGTTTAGTATCAAGATCTTTCTATACTGTAGAGCATTATGAAACTGTTAATGACATCAAATACTAAGCATTTAGACACCATTTTTTGCTGCCACATTTTGAACTTCAATAAACAGTCCATTTAAACTTGCAGCATCAATCCATTTCTAGTATGAAATTAAATAAATTTTTACTTATACAATAAGATTTATCTACAAGGGTCTTTTGATTTTGATCCATAGCAGCAAAGGCACTGTACATCAGCAGATCAACAGACTTTTTTTAAAGCATTCCAAAAAAAGTCACAGATCATAGTTTATAAATAAAGTTTATAAACATATATTAACATAGTTATATATAAAAATATAACGTAATCTCTGTCACAAAGCTCGGCCTGCATCTATTTTGGGTAAATCCAATCAAGACATGGATTGAACCGGTGGCAAAGCAAGCAAATCCTTTTCCCATGTGTCCTTTTCCATTAATTCCTTTTTGTACTTCAGAATGACTGTTCTTGTAAATCCTTCTTCAGGGGTCCTTGCTTTAATAGTTTGTATAGTAGTAGGCATCCATTCTTATTTCAGTGCAGTTTCCAAAGAGTATATCAAATATTTTCATAATCCCTTGTAACTGAAAAATTGCCACCAGGTGCATATTTCCCTCTTCAAAGAAATGTGGCAAAAGTGTCCAGAAGTAATAAAGGTGATTCTTTGAGGCTACTTGCTGTACTTCTCTCTATGATACGACAGGGATACTATATTAAAAAAACTAGGTTGACACCAAAATGCTTTATGTTCATCGGCAGAAGAGAATAAATCTGTTTACAAAATGCTATATTGACATTGGAAATATATAAATTAGCACATTTTTACTTAAAGTGTATTTAATTTAGATGTGAACTGAACTTGCCATTATCACAGGCATGTAAATCACTGGCTACAGGTTGCAATTTCCTAAATTTCCAAGATTGTCTAAAGTAGTTGAATTACAGAATCTTCCCACCAAGTAATTATATGGTAATAATGCTTAGAGGTTTCATCCAAGAACAGGACTAAATAAATATAAGTTTATTTTGTAATTAGAAATTATGAGCCTATTCAGTGCAACTTTTACTATCTCCTGAACATCCTTCTCCCCAATCCCTTTCATCCACCAGCAAAACCACAAAATATACAACATACCTTTTAAACTAAAGTTGTGCCAGACAGCTTTATTTAGTCAGCTCACTGTTAGAAAGCCTTCTTTAAACAAAGTAAGTGTATTACAGCTATAATACATAATTAAAGAGTCAAGTTCACTGTTAAGTATGCTTATTCCATCTTCTTCCAAGTAGATATCTGGTGATTTGGTATCACAACTTCTAAATGAGCATTCACAATTTAATGGAAGGTTAAGAGGGGGAAAATTTCTACAACTGTAATGAGCATTAAAGATTTTAGTTTAGGAAAAGAGAAAATGGAATATACAGCAAAGTGCTACAAGACGGAGTCCTGTCTGCATTCAGATTTGTCTCTAATAAATAACTTCATAGACTGTAGCCATCTTGTCCCCAGAGCCAGTGACAATGTGTTTGTCATCCACAGAGATATCGCAGCTAAGCACAGATGAGGATTCTTTGGAGTATAAGAAAAAAAATTATATTTTCAATCCATAAAAAGACTTGAAGATTAATCAGAAAAGTTTATAGAGGGAATGCATGGGAAGGCTCATTTAAATATCTGCATTATAGATTGAGAGTGGAAATGGAAGGATGGCAGCTTTTGTTACAAGGCTATTCCTCCAAATTTGTCTCACCTAAAGCTTTATGGCAACAAAAAAGGGCAGTGAATGTTTTATTTAATGCTACAGAACTAGAGATCTATCAAACAACCAAAAGCAAGTAGACCATTCTATACATTTTACAAATAAAGAGTATTTGATTTTTATAAGTTAGTCCTTGCAAAAAAAGGAATCAAAAGCTGACATCTTTTTCTTTCCCTCCCTTTTTTGTTTTAAACCAGAAATCCTTATGAAGCAGCACTACAAAGTCCAACCAACACATATATATAAAAGAGAGTCCACAGAAGTAACTTTATCTCCTCTCAGTATTTCCCCAACACAGAAGACAATGCCTTGCACAAAACAATGTACATTACCACGGAGGATGCACATATGAAAAGATGCTATGGTGGACTTGGCATACGCAACAGTGTACAGCAGGTGAATGGAAGACAGGACACAACAGGATATAGTAGCTTTGTTTCTCCCAGCTTTTCTATCAACATGCAGATGGATCTTTTCTGAGATAATGTCTGTGTATGCACGTTGTCACATTTTACTTCCTGTTTTAGTGTATGCTTTATCTATATAAAATATATGTCTAAATTGTCTTTTCTGCCTGTCACTGCAAGAGCTAAATACTTCCCAGTAATGCAAAGTTTTTGCAAAGAAGCCTCTACTGAATGGTACAACACTTTCTTTCTCTACTCCTTATTATGAAAGCTGTATTGGGGAAGAACATCAGTTTTAGGGAGATCTGTTCTTGGAAGGATTATTTGGGCCTGCTGTGGGAAGTTGTTCCAGATCTGAGTACTCTCCACTAAGAAAACTCAGACTTCATATTTCTCATGCCAAGGCAAATAACACTGTCCCAAAAGGCAGAAACACTTCAGGTATCAATATAGCTGAGACCTGACCATTTAACCCAGAACACCAAGATTAACTTAATTTAAAAAATTCCCAGCACAGAGGCACTTGTAGGTCAAAGAGAGGGATATACCAAAATTCCACTCTTCTTCAATGACACTGAAGTTCCATTAAAATTGGGTACAGAGGTATTAAATACCATAGAAAGGTTATGACTTCCAGTTTCAGTCCACAGGACTCCTATATAAGGATCAAGTCTTCAACCTCAGGAGTCTGCCTGTTTAATCTACTGACTTTTCAATGTTAATACAAGATATGACACCTTAATGTTATTTATCTACATACTTTACACATGCAAGCTCTGAGAAAGCACTCCTTAGCCTTTATTCATCTCATCCCAGAAAAATACATGTTGAATATGGTTTTAATTATTTTAGATACATTTTGGATCTTCAGTGATTGCTAAGCTAACCACGTGACTTGGGTGCTGTTATTGCAGCAATATGCACAAGAAGGCAAGATAGTCTCAGAAAGAAGGGTATTAAAACCAATTTCAGATTAAAGGGTTACTTTATTGAAAGACCTAAATTACTAAAATGTTATAATGGACAAAAGTGTACACCTCTAATTACAGACAAAGTCTTAAAGGAACATATTAATGGCAAGAGTTCCCATTTAAAAATCCCTTAAACTAATGGTAGAACCTAAGAAGTGCAACTTTACTGCTCCATAATGTGGAAAACAGCTTTTAGGAGATTATTACCTGGAACATATTGGCTCCATAAGGTGTTTTCCAGGTATTAAGAAGATTATCTTTTCTAGTGCTTACAAACCATTTGCCTGCAAAAGATTGTTTAAAATGTTATAGTTGCAGTTTGTTTTCAAGAAATGCAGCCAAAGAAACAGATTAGTCATTAAAAAATTAATTCATACATCAATGAAAAACATTTGCAAAGAACAGTCACATTTTAATCGTTACACTAAGATGCTTGATCACAACATAAGTAGTTTATATAAAAAAAGCAGTCATGCAGAAACATTTTAATAAATGTTAATATTTAAACAACATCTAATTTTTAAATATCCTTATTTTTATTCAAAGGTAATCTTGAATAAATTTCTCAGGAGGGAAAATACTGGCATAGAAAGCTTTGCTTACCACAGTGAGTGAATTTGAGTGACAACACACAGCTCTCATGAAGATGCAGCAGATACTTGTCTGGTTTAGTAACATGTAGTACCTCAACATTACTGTTCTCCGTTTCCACTGCCAACCACACACCAGTTGGACAATAGCCGAATGAAAAGATCTGGAAGTAGTGTTACCAAAAATCGTAACCAAGAAAACTGTCCAAACCAAATGTTAGTTTAGAAAGTTGACATTGGGTTATGGCAGCACTGGGTACATGGGGGATTTTTCCTCCTAACATGCACACCAAGCTACTTGAGGGTACACATTATATACCGTAGAGTACTTGCATATTCATAGTACATTACATATTAATTTTCATTCATTCACAGGACTGGTTAAAAGTTTCTCGCTTCTAATGCAGATTAGTACGCATCCTCAGATAGCACTACTGAACATTTTTACTAACTACGCATGCTCCCCAAGTGGGGTTTTGCCCTCTTTCGGGGGGGCTATTTGAGTTGGAGATCACAGTCTCCCATTACCACAATTACCTTTGTCCTGCTTTCAACTAATTTTCTGAGGACTGCAACACCTTATCAGCTTGTCTCCTCTTGTGGCCTTTTTCACTTTTTTCACTTGCAGGCTTCTTTCTCCATAATTTAGATAACAGTGCTCTTTTCCCCATCTGTTCTCTGTTTCCCAAGGTTGACTCCCTTGATTATAAGTCCTTTCATTCATCAATTTTGATGACTTTAGAGGGTCATCTTGACCTAAGCTTTGTATACAGATTTGTTTAACATATAGTTAAACACTAAATCAGAGTTTGATAATTTGGGAGTTTAGGCAACAGTAGAACAGCATATGCTTCAGTCAGCTTAAATGAGCTTGAGATATTCAAAATCAACTCCTGCTATACTGTTAACACTATGCAAAATCAAATTTTGGTCTGCTACACAGTTTTAAAAACACACTAATCCAATTACTATAGTAATCAAGATGAATTAGTTCATGTAAACAAAGTTCAATTAAACAGTAATAATAAAGCACTGAATAAAGCTACAAAAGTTAATGTCCTAGCTTATCTGACAGTATTTAAAAATGTTTGTAAAATATTTTTGAACAAGGATCTACAGAAATTGTAACAGATTGTGCAAAGGAACACATTAGCAATTCTTTTATAAAAACAGTTCTCCATTGCTTTTATGGGAGAAGTACTAATCTGTCAAACAGAGTCATAATCCAGAAAGATATTTAGCTGTCATATTAAAAAAAAAAAGAAAAGTGTGAGACTAAGTGAAAATTTCTTTTGGTATTCTCTTTGAACCTGTTTTTTCTTTTCTTTTTTTCTTTCCCTTTTTTTCTTTTTTAAGTGCTTATTTTATAAAGTCTTGACAGATTTTTTCTTAAAATGTCAAAATATCAGAGACTGAACCTGTGATGTAAAGTCATGTTGTTGTAGCTGTCTCCCTTATCTGAGGTCCATCAAACTATGGATGGGAGGATTGGACAATACAGTCAGATCTAGGGACCTCAGATTCCATCATTAGAAATGTCAGTACAGCTGGCTCCATCTGTGTGGCCCTGAAATTGCCTGAAAATACTGAAAAAAGATACATACATTCTCACAGTGGGAATGGTCAGTTCTGAGCATGTACTCAGAATATCTCCTTTTTGTTTCAGTGTCTTACACCCAGCTATTAGAGACAACAGTAACATAGATTCTAATAGCAATCTAAGATTAATTTTAATTCTGGGATGACCATGTGAATTTTGTGATGAATTCATGAAGCAATCTGAGCACTAATTTGATTTCAAGAAGCACACTTTAAGAGTCAGATTCACTGGGAATCTTTTGTCGACTGTGATACCTAACATTTGACAGGAAATGCCACATTCCCCCTGTAAGAGTCGGTCCAAAGAGAACAATATTGTCTCAACATTGCCAGCAGAGACCTGGAGATGGAATGCGGTCCTCATGGACACCAAGACACAAAGACCCTGGGAAAGAGAACTGCACGGTACGAGGAGTACTATGCTGCTCCCTGCTACCTGGGACTGAAAAGAACAACTACACCCTGGGAAGGAGAACTGCACGGTACGAGGAGTACTATGCCATTCCCTGCCACCTGGGATTGAAAGGAATGATTACAGTAAGACCGCATAATCACTGTCCAGAAGATGGATCACAACCACTGTCGTAGCAACAAACCAGAAAACTTGAACTTCAGGTGAGCTTTTCTTCATTATAATATCATTATAATACAAAACCACACCTCCTTGTCTGAAGCTACCCACCTCTAAGGCAAACCACGCCTCGGGCACTCCTCTTTGGACATGCTGGTAACCTTGCTCGAGAAGGCGGAGACTGGCAACAATCCATGGGCCAGAGGAGGAGCAAGGTGTGTTGCTTGGCATAAAAGATGGCTCCTTAGCAACTGAACTTTGGAGATCTCCCCCACCAAGGATCACAACAATCGGAAGGACCGGTGGGACGCTGCCTGGACCTGGGACCATAGGGACACCTTGGGCCCGTGGTGGTAGCTATAATCCTCTTTTCTTTTTACTTTACTTTTCCTTCTCTCCCTGTCACTCTATCTATAGCACATCGCTTTATGGGTAAACAATAAAGTTGTGCAGTTTGATCAAAGCATAACACCTTGGTGTGGTTGCCTTGATTTTTGCACTTTGAGATCATAATAAATGAACCATCACGAGTCCACTGAGTGGACTGTGACATTTCCTAAAGGAATGTAGCATGACAGTCAAAATTCACTTTCTTTAAAAAGAATATGCAGGTCATTAAATAGGTTTTTAAAAAGATCATTCTAAATGGGAGCATCAGCTGGGAAAAGCCCACCTTTACATGCAATACTGATATACTATTTATAATAATATATATGCAGTGCAGCATATAGGAAAGTTTTGTACTACTGGCTCCTAGATAACTGTACATTAGTTTTGAATAGCAGCCCATACTCCCAAGATGTTGAAGTGTGCAATGCAGGCATTTACACATATCTTTACCCAAGAGATACTTGCAAGAGTTTGCAGATTATCTTAGAGTTTTTACTGAATCTTTCTATATTTTCTGTTTGTGTAACAGTTAGTTATAGGAGCATTTTGATTTTAAGGAGTTAACCTCCATGTTAGAATTATGTTAACACTTATTAACCAATGACGTATGAATTGCTGTGCTGCTTGTTATCCGAGACTGTTACTTGAAGTCCCTATTCTACAGACCATAATACCCTTAGTCCTTATTCTCTAGACCATAACCAGAGCACCTAGGTTCTACTGTGTATAGGATGAGTTATTGGACAGCTTGGCAAGGCAGATATCCAGCCTTCCAACTTGGCAACAAAACTCACTTTTAAGGTGTCCTGAAGTGAACTACCTTCATTATAATACTAAAAATCACGCCCACAGGTCAAGAAGACCCTTGCCCAGGTGAAGACCCTTCCCTGCGCAAGCGCAGTAACAGAAAAGGATGACACAGCAAATAATACAATTATATGCAAATTACTAACCAATCATTGTAACTGGGAATGTACGGCCTTGTAATTTTGTGTATAAATGTAATGGTGAAATCTGCATAATTGTGCTTGATTTGTGGAGATGCCACCAAGCACCCAGCACTACAATTAAGGAGTGCCTGCTTCTTAATACTTCATTGGTGTTAAGAGGTTTGATTCCTGGTTTCGGTGACAGTTTTGGTGACCCAGATGGGACCTTGTGAGTGAGACTGGAGGGGATCGAGTGCTGATCAAGCTCTAGCCGGTGACGAGGATTTCTCGGGGAGAACCATTACCCTCGACCCATAAAGCTCCTCACAACGTTCTCTAGAACAAGGTAAGGGACTTCCTTAAAAAAAATGTTGCTTGGTTGTATAGCCTGCCTGTAAGGCGCCGAAAGTTGCGCAGGGTTGGGGCTCAAGGGTACCCGATTTGGTTGGTCTGCTCGTCATAAGCAAAAGCTGTTGTTGGTTTGGACATTTTGTTTGGTTGTGTGCACATTAGGTTGTACTATATATATGAATATATATATTGATATTATCATCTGCCTTATTGTTGGGTTAGACATAGACGTGCATATATTGATTATGTTATCTGTTCTGTTGAGTGTGTGAGTGGGTGACTGAGACATGCACGAAGCGAGTGTGGAGTCCGAATCCGCTGTTCCAACATCCCACGAGGGGCTTGGTCGGAGAAGGACGAAGTGTTTGATTTGATTGTTATATATATAAGGTAATAACTAAAAAAATAAATAAAATTGGTAACATGGCAACAAGACTTATAAAATTATTTAAGAGTAAAAGTGTGAGGAATTTAACACTGGAAAAAGAACTGCCCAAAATTACAACTGAAGATACACCAAGAAGAAGCAGCAAGAAGGATGACTTTAGATGAATGAAGAGGACTGGAGGGGAACCCAGCCGAACCTCTGATTACAATTAAGCTGGGAAATGAAGGAGTTAAATTTCTGGTTGATACTGGAGCAACATATTCTGTCTTAAATGTTTGTAAAGGGAAACTGGGAAATAAAACTGCAAAAATAATTAAAGCAACAGGGAAAGAGGAAAACAAGCCGTTCCTACAACCCTTGGATTTAAAATTTGGAAATAAAATAATTACACATGAATTTTTATACATACCAGATTGTCCGATATCTTTGTTACGGCAGGATTTACTATCCAAGTTAAACACACAGATATTTTTGAGGAAGAAGAAGTTTTCTTAAAAATCCCAGAATCAAAACCAGGAGAAATACTGATGATAGAAGAGAAAGTGAAAGAAATGCAGATACCACAAGAAGTGGATGAGGCTGTCATACCAATAGTCTGGAACACAGACATACCTGATAAGTGTAAGGCAGTGCAGCCTGTAACGATAGAATTAAAGGAACAGGCAAAACAGGTAAGAATTAAACAATACCCAATTAAGCCAGAAGTGAGACAAGGAATTAAGAAGTTAATTGATAAGTTTCTAAAATATGGCATTCTTGAGGAATGTGAATCAGAATATAAAACTCCAATCTTGCCAGTAAAGAAACCTCCAGGTGAATACAGACTAGTTCAGGATTTAAGGGCTATAAACCAATTAAAGATATACATCCTGTTGTTGCAAACCCATATACACTCTTAACTGCATTAAGAGAAAATTATCAATCGTTTACGGTGCTTGATTTAAAAGATGCTTTCTTTTGCATACCCTTGGAGAAGGAAAGTCGAAAACTGCTTTCGAATGGGAGAATCCACAGACAGGACGGAAGATGTAACTGACATGGACAAGGTAACCCCAAGGGTTCAAAAACAGTCCGACAATCTTTGGTAACCAGTTATTAAAGGAACTTGAACAGTGGAAACAAAATGATTCAGAACTAAAACCTGGACATTTACTTCTACAATATGTGGATGACATCCTGATTGCTACAGAAACAAGATCCACTTGTGTGAAGGTAACAATAGACCTTTTAAATTTTCTCGGACTAAGTGGATATAAAGTATCTAGAGATAAGGCTCAGATAGTGAGCCAAACTTTAATATACTTGAGCTTTTAGATTTCTAAGGGACAACAACAATTGGGAACAGACTGAAAGGAGGCAATATGTGGTATCCCTGAACCTAAAAATGTACATGAATTGAGAGCTTTTCTAAGAATGACAGGGTGGTGCCGGCTTTGGATAATGAATTATGGTTTGTTAGCAAAACCGTTATATGAAGCCCAAAAGATTGTACTGTTTGTGTGGGGCCCAGAACAACAAAGGGCCTTTCAGGACTTAAAACGGGCTTTGATGACTGCACCAGCATTGGGACTGCCGGACCTAACCAAAGACTTTCAGTTGTTTGTTCACGAAAGACATCTTGCATTCGGGGTGCTAACCCAGAAGATGGGAAGTTGGAAAAGATCGGTTGGGTATTTTTCCAAACAGCTGGGCATTGTAAGTAAAGGGTGGCCTAGTTGCCTTCGAGCAGTTGCTGCTACAATAATGTTGATACAAGAAGCTTGAAAATTAACCCTGGGAAGGATGATAATGGTATATGTACCACATATGGTAATCACTGCTTTAGAACAAAAGGGGGGTCACTGGATGTCCCCTAGCAGAATGATGAAATATCAAGTAGCCCTGACAGAACAGGATTATGTGATTTTGAAAACAACTAACCTGACCAATCCTGCAGTCTTTTTGAGATCTATACAGGAAGAAGAACAACTAGAACATGACTGTCTAGTGACCATTGAACATGTATACTCCAGTCGGGAGGACCTAAAGGATACACCATTGAAGGATCCTGACTGGGAGCTGTATACAGATAGTAGCAGCTTTGTGGAAAATGGCTGCCTGGAAGCATTCTGCAGGAATGGATGTAGTTAGCTCTGTTCTTTAGAGACAGAAACCATCAAGAGATTACTCATGAGGAAGGAAAACAGCATTAACATGAGAGCAATCCATAAAAGTATTGTATTCCTTCCTGGGTTTAATGAGCCATTTATACTTATGACAATGATAAAGTGTATTAATGCCAGAAAATTACATTAGGGAAGTACTTAAACTTGATCTACAAAATTCAGTAGTGAGAGGAATTTTATCTTAATTAGCATCAAAATGGAAAAAACTGAACCCAACCTGAAACAATTCAGGAAAGCTGTACTCAACAGCTTGTGTAGAAAGCTACATTTGCATACTTTGTTTATTTCAGCACATTAACCTCTCAGCAAGGGGAAGTTCAAAATTCCCTGAACACCTTCTCCTCCTCCCCCTTTGTTCCAGTGAGACTTGCTGTCACTTTCTAGGAGATGTCACAGAATAAATATTTGGGCAATTTTCTTCATTTGTGTAGCAATTTTTGTAGCAATTCATTATATCTCTACATGTACTGCACAGTTCTCATTTAACAGCTGCTGTAACAAGAAGCAACATCTTACCAAGAATGGTAAATGACATGAGAAAAGCTGCTAACAATGGTTCACCTTGTTAGCACATTCAAATAATTTGTGAATAACACTCAGGGTTATTTTTTATTGTCATGTCTAGACAGGGCAATGCATTCACACATACATAAACACAAAATGTGACACAGGCTTCAAATATTCTCTGAGAAGGCAGCTGCAAGACTGTAGAGAGCTTTGTAGCAGGTGCTGGAGGCCACGATTCCTGTGAAGGACCTTGAAGGCTAAAGAAGAAAGTAAGATAAGGTTGGCTGAATGCCTGGAAGAAAAATGGGATATGAAGCAAGGCTGGAGCAGATGCGCGATGCCATGTTGACAGCTGGCTGAGAACATGAAATTCACAGAGATAAGAAAGAAGAGAGAAAAAAAAAATGCAACAAGTTCAGTGTGTTTGTAACTTAGTAATTAACCAATTATATGTAGCCAAGTAGTGTGTGAACAGTATTGATTAACCAATTATAATTTAGTACGTTGTGCATGAACAAAAAATTAGGATATATAAGTGTGGGTTTTAGACTAATAAAGTGTCTTCTGGTCAAATTCAGGAGTTCATGCCTCAGTCTCCTCACAAGACAGAAATTTTTAACATGATAGAATATCAAGCTTTAAGACTGACAACAAATGTCAAAGTTTGTATGTGCTGTCTTTGATCTTTCCCCCTACTAATAGAATTTTAGGATATTAAGTATGTTTTAATTCATTTGGGGAAAAACACAAGTACTACAAGGAACATGCTTCTAACTCAGTTCTAAAATAAATGGCAAAATTAAAAATTAAGTATCAAGCTTTGATTTCAATGACAACACTCAAATAGCCACTGTTTTTTGTACCCTAACAATATCATTTCAGTCTTAACACAACCTGCTACCTTTTCCACCATCATATGCCACTTTGCTTACCAGACAGTCTGGCTGAGAGACAGGGCTCTCGTTGTCAGGGTGGCTAATATCCCAGACTTTGACACACCCCTTTCCACTTGTGTACACAGCTTGTGGGGTTGCTGATGGTAAGTGCACACACCACTTCCCCATGATTCAGAGTGCTGATCTGACGGGCATGGTGAGAGATTTCTGGACCAATGAGAGCATCAGGAGGGAAAGGAACATGCTGCATCTGACCATCTGCACTTACATGAAATGAATACGCTCTGGGGGATGGGGGTGTGTGTGAGGGGGGGGGAGGACAGTGATTTATTAAGTTATTCTTCAAGCCTATTTAAGAAAAGAGAATAAGATGGGTATGCAGTATGCATGTATACATACATATGCACATCAACAGCTTATCATTTTCCATTGTGGGCATTTATATTGTGCACCTAGCTCCTCTTGCAATTTTTGCAATAATTTGAAGAACAAATTATTCAGATACCTACAGTACAGATCTCAAAGCACGTGCTTGGGTACTTTTCCTTCCCTTTTAAAGTGTCAAGTTAAGGATCACCTACCAATCAATCGAGCTTTTACAACTCTTGTGATGAAGATTTCTGGCATGAGTGAGGAGTATACATGACACTTCTTAAATTTCAATGTGTGGAGAGAACAGTACATGTGGAAAAGGGAAGGAAAGACAGATCAGAGCCCCTGTGGAGGACAGAAACAGACAGCTGACTGTTGCAGAATATTAAGGGGGCAGCTGAATGGCAGGGGTCATTTGGATGTTCCCTTACTGACTCTAATGTGTGAACCTCAGCAAGCACTGCCAAGCTGACCTGAAGGCAGGGTCCCACACAGCTTGAGTGAAACTGCCTAGCACTGTATGTAAAGGTACACTGCTGTCAAGTATTTAAGTCCGCAAGGCACACTTGCTGACATCTGACATAACAGACCAGGAAAAAACGCACTAGGTTTTTTTCTTTCTTCTGGGCTTGTTTTTTAAAAACAGACTCAACAACCTCAAATCCCAATTTCTCTTGTCAGATCACTGAGAAAGAATATGTTGTATGACTGCCAGTTATGCCATCTGTGAATAAATTATCAACACCTTCATCTCAAAATATTTTCCGTGTCACATCTATTACAAGAGCATAAACTTTACAAGAGGGTTCATCTACAAGTATAGACGTATGCTTAATAGAAGGTTTTAATCTCCTTAGTCCTAAAAAAGTCACAATAGTACTGATGAAAAACCCATTTTCACAATGGTGAGGATAAGAATAACTCACCAAAAAAATAATTTCATGAGAATACTTAGAACATTTCCTTAATTGTTGCTTGAAAGTCACTGAAGAAGGCAGGCATCAGAATTTAACTATTTAATTTCTTATTTAAGATTAATAGCACATCAATATTAGAACAATAATTTTCAGCAGAATAAAATACAAATGCATTTTCACCTTTGTGTCCTACTCCTAGAACTTTACACGCCCTCCTTGTCCGGCCCCCTATTTCTTGTTCTGACAGATCTGAGTGACACACTGTATCATCATCCTCCTTTTTTTTTTTCATTAATCACATTCAAGAAAGGGTAGGTCAGATTTCTGTCATTGTTAGAAGCAGCAAATTGCCTATACGAGTAGAATTTTTGGTTCAGTTATCACTACAGAAAATTGAAAGCTCTTCAATATCTCTTTAATTCATTTCCTACAGTAAGGCACTAAAAAAGCAGCTGATGATGACCTGAAATCTGTAAAACCCCCCCACAAGTAGAACTTTATTATCATCATTTCTAATTTCTGCATAAAGTTTCAGTCACTCTCTGCAGAGCCATGTTGAGCACTTAATATATGATATTTTCATCAACCACTGTAATTTTTAACATGCTTATAAAGTACATAAGGAACATATTTGAAAAATTACAAAAATAAATCTTAGTTCTGGAATTATTTGTGACTATGTTATTCTCACTCTATTCATCATTCCATACCAGTATCTGTGATTAAACTGGTGCTTGCTTTGTTTGTTTTTAAACACTGTGAATTAATACTGCATGTGGCTTATTTGAAGAACTCTAAGCATCTTAGAAATATCTGACACTATAAACACCTGATGATCACCTTCCTCAACCTGCTGGCAACACCCCTCCTAATGCAGCCAAGTGTACAATTAGCCACCTTTGCCACAAGAACACATTGTTGGCCTCACATTCAACTTCTTGTCCATCAATGTTCAAATTCATCCTTGATGGAATTGATTGTAAAAGGTGACTGCCACTAACCAGACTTACCTTGTTGTTTCAAATGTTTCTTGTTGTGAGCCTACAACCATAAGAAGCAAAGCCTGTTAGAGTGGGTCACCTTTTCTGTGCAACTAGCTTCACCAAGGATGAACTTGAATGTTGAGAACATTTGAACATTATGGCAGAAAATTTTTATGTGCCCACCAAATGTGTAGGATGAAGATTTCTGCTCTACGGAATTTTTAATGCAAACAGCTAATCCTAGAAGCTATCATACCAAGTTAAAAAATCATCTTAGTCAACTACTAGGGCAGAGCAAGTAGCAAAAAAAGCTGAGTCGATAACGAATGTCAGAGTGAATGCAGGCTATGATTTATATGATGCATTTATATAAGAGAAGTTACAGGTACTAGGATTGATCACTTTTCCCATTATATGTTATCTATCTTATGTGTTTACAAACTCACAATCAGGTGAGCATATTTATTCATATGCATGCAGGTGTGTGAATACCCTCCACCCTGCTCTGTAAACACATTAATACATTAAACAGAGGAAGGGAATGGCAAAAAGTACATCCCCTACCCTTTAACCTTTCCAATATTACCTGGTCACTGTTTCTTGTGAGTATCACACAAGAAGTGGAAATTGAGGACCCTTACAGAAAATCTGGATCAATATGATTTGTATCACTGTTTTATTTTTTCCCTTCTTTTAAAGAGCTCTTCATATCTGTGTAATTCCTTTTCTTAGGCTCACAAGTGAAATCTGGTAGAGGAGTTACCTTTTATGGTCAGTTCCATCAAGGATGAATTTGAAGATTATGATACCATAATGCTTTTCAATATTTTCAATCAAACAAAACATTTCAGTGTTCCTTTTCAGACTGCTGTTTATAGCAGATGGTAAGTTTGCAAGTGATTGCCTAGCTTTTGTGAACAAAAAAATTATTTTTTGAACTAAGAAGCAAAGTACAGCAAAGATGGAAAGCTGAGATCCTATTCAAGTTTGCATTTCTAAGACCAGACAGTCAGATTCAGCATATAACACTCTACTGGGTCTGGCTGAGATGGAATTTTTCTTCATAGCAGCCCATATGGTGCTATGTTTTGGATTTGTGACTAAAACAGCACTGATAACACATCAGTATTTTGGCTATTGCTGAACAGCGCACAGTGTCAAGGCTTTATCTTTTCCCCCCCTTCCCCCCCCCTGCCCCCCCCCCCCGAGTAGGTTGGGGGTGTGCAGGAGGTTGGGAGGGGACACAACTAGGACAGCTGACCCAAACTGACCAAAGGGTTATTCCATGCCATATAATAAAATGCTCAGCAATAAAAATTGAGGGGAAAAGGTTCTGGGGGAAGGTAGCTGTTGCTCAGAGACTGGCTGGGCATTGGTCTACTTGTGGGAGGTAGCAAGTGGTTGCCTTTGCAACACTGGTTTTGTATTAAACCGACCGCTCACCCAACTTTACACACAGGTGATTGGATAAAAGTCTCTGGGCCACGTGGGGGTCCGTGTCGCTGACTGGTGGGCATGCTGCAGGTGCCTTATCAGAGTGTGCCGATGAGAGTGCGTTGATTCCGCGGTTCCCAGGACTTGCTCTGCACCTGGCTTCTTGTTTGTGCATAGCTTGTTTTCTTTCTCACACTGCTTGTTCCAAGGACAATTTAAAGTTGCTCTGCAGCTTCAACTAACAGGCCTGGGTTGTCCAACCCGGACAATGGTAATATATGCCCTCGGTCATTTAAAAATCCCTCTACAATCTTGCCCCATGAGTTGTCTTGCTTTTGCTTTTCCTTTTCTCTCTGCCATCCTGCTGGGGTAGTGGGGTGAGTGAGCAAGTGGCTGTGTGGTGCTTAGCTTCCAACTGGGGTTAACCTGCCACAAACACTTTGAAGTTCAGCTCCTTTTTTTCCATCTATCACTGTCTGCTTTGCTCTATACCACCCAGTATTTGTCATCTGTTATTAGTCTTCATAACAAATTTACAAATACAATTTTAAGATTTAACAGTGTTTCACCTTCACTTTCCAAATAGCTATATTTATTCCTATTCATACAATAATTTTCAGTAGCTAAAGGGAATTCCAACTAGCAAGGGAACACAACTTCAGTAGACTGTTGACTTTTGAAGTTGAATGTTTGATACTCATGGTTTTCCTCCTGGGGTGCCTATCGGATTGGGAGGGATGCCTGGGATTCGCATGTGATGAGGTGGATCAAAACCAACCTGTAGTTTTCCCCAAGCAAAACAAAAAGTTGTATTAAAGATGGAGATAAGCAAAAGAAGACAGTTTAATGTCCTCCATATCATGCTCCCCAAATTACAGAGACTGAACCAGATTTAACAAGGGTCTTGCATTTATCATGAATTGCTCTTAACTCCAAATAGACTAGCAGCAAATGCTTACCACTGGAGATCTCCCATAAACTGCTGCTGCAGCTACTGCACTCATTTGAGGTAGCTCATTGTGTAGACTGGCATAGACAGCTCTGGGGCTGGTCAGCTCCCCATTCAAACCAGCATGTGGCACAATGTCAAATGGAGTAGGGTAAGGACGTGGCACTGCCATAGGTGTCCTTAAACCTGAAGCTATAAAGAGGAAAAAGAGAAGTCACACAGCCAGGCCAAGCTCATCAGATTAAATATAAATTTTGCAAGCTGTAGAGAAAATATGCTGTATTAAAATGCTGAAGAACCAGCTCAGCATTCAGTTTAAGCAGCTGTAATGTACAGCTTTGTCACTGTAGTTTTAAAGGGAAACTGTTTAAGAATTAATGGCTACAGTTTTCTATCATCTGAATATACTGATACTGACCTGGAAGTTTGCCAGGCACAGATCTCAATCCATGAGTGAAATTGCTGCCTAGAGCTTGAGCATCAGTCTGTGGAGTTGGGGGTATTTGATTTAGATACAGGGGTGGTAGAATTATCATTCTAATAATCAAAAAATAAAAAGATAGTTCATTAGTTATTTTACTTTTTGGTTTTAAATTAGTGGCTGAAAAAAAGAGCAGATGCAAGCAGAGCAGTGTGGTGCTATGTGAAACCTAGTTTTTAGACTTTGGTTTTAATATTCACTGGCAATGAAGAGAAGCACACAGAGACACTTAAAAGGACAGAATGGCTTTGAGAATTAACTATAGCCTTCAAATCTTTCTTCATTTGGGGCATCTGTATGATTCAGAATAAGTTCAATGACTGAAAATAATTACCATCTGAGTATTGGCAGCATATATGAACTCTGTTGGTTGTCTCAGTCTGCTCATGGTGGACCTGTTCACATTATGATTATGAGTTTCTGTGAGAGGCCACTGCCTAGTGAATAAGAAGAGCAGAAGAAAACCCATAACTAAGAAACAATTCATCCCTAAATGTGATGCTGATAACAGGGCAGAGACAGTAATCGGTATAAAGTCAGGAACTGTGCAGTGCTACTCTGGTGACAAGCTTCTGCATCAGACAAACAGCTGACTCCTGGGTCTGAACCTGTCATTCTATCACCTTTCCCGAGTACTACATTTACTTTAGGCTTTTATATATTTTATTTTTAAAAAATAATCACATACCCTGACCTGCAAAGAACAGAGAGGAATTACAGTGCAGCTCAGAAATGTGATCAATTATGGTCACAAACAGGAAAGGAAAGAACATCCCTGACTTGCAGGCTGTTCTTTCTTTGCACCATGATTTGTGAAGCAAGTCAAAGAAGGCTCTTGTAAATAACAGATTACTTTTTGGATAGAAAATAAAAATTATTGTTGCTGTATATCACCTGGTAATTCAAACAAAGCTAACAACCAAATTATATCCAAGCAGGGAACTGAACTTGCTGTAAACTACAACAAAAGAAAACAGCTCAAGGAGCCCTTCTCTGAATGATAATTTTTTATATGGGGGAGGAGAAAAACATTCAGCACAGCACATCCATCATCTATCCACATCAGCAGTTAAAATAGCCTCTTTTTATCCCCCAGAAGGCTGTGGACTTTATTATTTTATTAAATTCCCTAAAAACAGAAAATAAAGGAATTTTATACTGATGTTTCATAGTGTTTTACTGATAGCTTTAGAAATCCGAATTGTGTTCAGATACAGATCTGGTCAACATGTGTTTCAGCATATTATTACAGGTTAGCAGAATTCAGAAGCACTTACAAGGCTAAGTTCTTTGGATTTTGAGGAAGGAGTACTGCTGGAGGGTGCAATAGACACTGGACTAATTGCTGCATCTTTTTTCAGCAGTTGAGTCTTCTCCAACCCATTCTCTCATGGAGAGTGTGCTGGGCTCCCCTGGGGAGAGGAAGGATCCTAAACATCAACAACATAGGTTAATATAAAAACCTCATACTAAACACTAATGCTTGTCTTGAGCAATTCACACTTTGGAGTGAGGATCTGTCATAAAACATTACATGTTACTTCAGTCCATAAGTGATTTAAGCTGATACAATTATAAAATCAAGGCAGATAATCAAAGAAAACTATTTTTTTAAAGTCTTAAAATTTAATGCCATTAGCCATGAAAAATAATGTTAAAAACATAAGAATATTGAAATAGACAAGTAATTTTCCTTTTTCAGGTGACAAAGTGAGGCACTTGACATACCTGATCAAGTTCATAAAATAAGGACAGAGTGAAAAAAACCACAGATACCATTACAAGTTGCATGTTAACTGTTATGCTGTGCTGGCTGCAAGTATCTCAAGTAGACTTTTGGTTAGTAGAACAAACCCAAAAAGTTCCTTTGTAGAAAAAAAGTGTTACAGATCTGATTTGCTTTCTAAAGAAAAAAAGATCTGAGTGGATTCCTTCAGGAATTTCAAGCTCCATTATGAAGACAATCTTATTCATATATCTAATATGCACATGTATTGGGTCTGGCTGAGATGGAGTTAATTTTCCCCATAGCAGCCCTCACAGCGCTGTGCTTTGTATTGGTAGCTAGAAACACCAGTGTTTTGGCTACTGCTGAGCAGTGCTTGCACAGCATCAAGGCTGTCTCTCCAACCTTACCCCCTGCCTCACCAGTTGGCTGGGGATGGGCAAGATCTTGGGAGGGAACATAGCCAAGACAGCTGACCCCAACTGACCAAAGGGATATTCTACACCATATGACATCTGCTCAGCAATAAAGCTAAGAAAAGGAGGAGGAAGGGGGGCATTCATTATTTTAATATTTGTCTTCCAGAGCAACTGTTAGCGTACTTAAACCCTACTTCCCAGGAAGTAGCTGGACATCACCTGCTGATGGAAGGTAGAAAATAAAACTTTTGTTTTCCTTTGCTTCTGCATGCAGCTTTTGCTTTTGCTTTACTAAACTGTCTTTATATTGACTCATAAAGGTTTTTCCATCTTATTTTCTCCCCCCCTGTTCTGCTGTGGAGGGCAGTGATAGAGCAGCTTGGTGGGCACCTGGCATCCAGCAAGGGTCAATCCACCACAGTACTTTTTGGCACTGAACGTGGGGCATGAGGAATTTGAGATATTGATAGTAATTGGGAGAGGTAATGTGTTGGGGTCTGCAGCGGGTCTGCAGACAAGTTAGTTGACTTTAAGACTTTAAGACAGCCACAAATTGTCAGGTATAAACAGGATGTGAAGAACCGGAACTTAGAACCGCAGCATACGGGCGCCTAAAGCAACAACAAATAGCAAGCAAGAAGAAGAACACAAAAACCTATCAGGGTCTGACATGTACTGTCTAAGATATATAAATAATTTGTATAAACAATAAAGGCCATTTTGTCCAAACCCAGCCACAAAGACAGTGTTTTTTCAGTCCGCCTCGACCTGCGTCACCACATTTGGTGACCCCAACGTGCCGATGTGATCCCAGTAAAGGGTATCAAAAAGAGACCCTGAGACTGTGCCGATCTGACCCCGGTAAGGGGTGTCAGGAGCGATCCTGAGACTGTGACCAGCGGGTTGCTGGGGAGGCGGAGCCTGGTGAAGCAGAATAGCGCAGTGAGTGGCTGCAAGATCCCGGGAGAAGGTAACACCGGTAAGGTGAGCCACCAGGGACAACATGGAAACTAAGTTATCTAAAGAAGATACCATGGTGCTATTAATGTGGAAATTAGTATTAGAGAAGCGTGGAATTACTTTAGATGGGCTCCAGCTAAAAAATATGTTATTGTGGGCCAAAACACATGGAGTGGAAGCATCCCCTGCGACTGCTCTTAGTGTGTGGACCTGGGACAATTTAGGATCAACATTGACAGAAGCTCTGGAGAAAGGAGACAAAGAGGCGTCGGGGATTTTGCTTACATGGGGATTGCTTAGACATGCTGTAGGGGGCTTGCAAAATCAGCAAAATGCGAGCAGGAGCTTGCAAAGTCCGCAAGACGCAAGTGGGAGCTTGCAAAGTCAGCAAGACGCGAGTGGGGCCTTGCAAAGTCAGCAAAATGTGAGTGGGGGCTTGCAAAATCATCAAGACGCAAGTAGGGGCTTGAAAAATCAGCAAGGCATGAGTGGGGGCTTAAAAAGTCAGCAAAATGCGAATGGGGGTGTATCATTCAAACCTCCCCTGTATCCCCCTCCAGAATACAGACAAGAGGATGAGGGGGTGGGGGAGGGGGAGAGTCTGTGCCCCTTACCAGATGCCACTCCCCAATGCCCCGAATCCCCTAAATCTCTCCAACTGCATCGACTTATACTCGATACCGATTCCAAGGACGAGAACAACAAGCAGAAACCTGGGCGGACCGATACCGGCCCCCCTGACTCCCCCCAACATTTGTGCCGGCCCACACTCCCTCCTCCTCTGACTGCTCCGCTCCTCCCGCCCGCCCCCTCGGCTCTGGCCCTGCCTGCGCAGGATGGAAATGCCGAAAACCCGGATTGTTGTCCAGCTACGACAACGTTATCAGTCACAGGCAATGAAGAAGATGGTGGTGGTAAAAATCCAGTTTCCAGTGGTACAGTAATGACACGCAACCCTCGGCGATTTTGGCAGGCTGTAAGAGATGGGGCATTAAGAGATGGAAACTGGGATTTAGTAGAACAGATAGGCAGACCACTCCTTGATCTTCCTACTCCTTCCACCGATGCACCGCACGCATATCCTATTGTAATGGGAGATGCGGCTGCTCCTAAACCTCACGTTCACACACCATTTGCTTGGAAAGTAGTACAGGACTTCCAAAAAACTGTTTCTCAATACGGGGTGAATTCGCCACCTACAATGCAATTGTTGCGTTTGCTAACCATGGACGCTTTGACTCCTTTTATAATTTCTCAGCTGGGCAGATTATGTTCCAACTTGTGCAACTAGCCGTCTTCCACGTCACCTGGCAGACAGCTGCGGAACAGCAGGGACTGCAGAATAAAAACCTTCCACAAGATGATCCCCCGTTTGCTAATGGGCCTGATCTGTTGATGGGTCTTGGGCAGTATGCCAACCCTCAAGATCAGGCTCAGTGGCCCACCGTAGTATTAGATCAAGTAAAAAATACAGGCATGCAAGCAATATTGAAAACTGCACAATTAGCAGAGCCAAAACAGCGTTATACAACAATTAAGCAAGGTCCAAAAGAACCATTTTTGCTATTTGTGGAACAATTGCAACATGCTATTGCCTCTCAAGTGTTTGACCCTCACCTGAGTGACATGCTAATAAAGCAATTAGCCAAAGATAACAGCAATGCTGATTGTCAAAAAAAAATAGACGGATTGCCAGGTGAACCCAATTTAGAAGCTATGATATGATATTAGCCTGTACCAAGGTAGGCACCTTGGAACACAAACTAGCAGTAATGGCTGCTGTGCAAATGAAATGTTATTCTTGTGGTAAGTCAGGACACCATAAACAGAACTGCCCCTCCAAAAAACAACACGCACCACAACCTAAACTGTCCTCAGAGATAATTCCTTGTTTCCACTGTGGAAAGAAAGGGCATTTTGCAAAGCAATGTAATTCTCGTTACGATAAAGAAGGATTTCACCTACCATGCCAGGGAAATGCTCACAAGAGTGCGAGGAGGCACGCGATGACACAAGAACCTCAGGTTGTCATACCAACCAGACAGCCTTATGTGACCAATTATCAGGGAGGACCCAGGGATCAGCAGGGATGGATGTATACACCAGTGAATCAGTAACTCTAACCAACCATGGAGTGTTTAAGGTCCCTTTGAATGCTCAGGGGCCAATAGGTAAGGGCCTTAGTGCCTTACTAATAGGTTGAATTAGTACTACTTTGCAAAATATACAAGTCCATGTTGGTGTTATTGATGCAGACTTTACAGGTCAAATATGTGCCTTAGTTTCTACACCTGTGCCTCCTGTTACAATCCCAAAAAATACACGCCTTGCTCAACTTGTGCCTTTGTGAGTTGTGTTCCCCGAACAGAGCCTAGGCGGTGGGGTGATGAAGGATTCAGCTCCACAGGAATACCTCAAGTGTGTTGGACACAAGAACTATCTTCACAAGGACCTAACCTGACCTGCACTTTGGTGTTATTGGGAGGCACTCCTGCAGAAGTGAGATTGAGCGGTCTTCTGGACAATGGAGCAGACGTAACTGCCATATCAAGCAAAGACTGGCCACCTCAATGGCCTTTGGTAAATAACACAGCAGGAGTTGTAGGTCTGGGGGGGCATGACTACTAGCTACTTCTCTGTAAAACCTATACAGATCAAGACACAAGAAGGACAGACTGCCTCCGTCCGGCCATACGTTACCACCGCAGCACTCACTTTGTGGGGTCGAGATTGTTTAGGACAATGGGGAGTTCGTATCACCATGGATTTTTAACTGGGGCCACTGTATTGCAGGGAGTGAAACAGCCTACCCTTGGTCTCACTTGGTTAACTGACAAACCAGTATGGGTAGATCAGTGGCCCCTGCCCCAAGAAAAGCTGTATGCCCTGCATGAATTAGTTAAGGAACAGTTAGATGCGGGCCACATTGAAGAATCACATAGCCCATGGAACATCCCTGTATTTGTGATAAAAAAGAAGTCTGGTAAATGGTGATTGTTGCATGACCTGGGTAAAGCCAACACAGTGATGGCCCCTATGGGGGCCTTACAGCCAGGATTGCCATCTGCCACCATGATACCAATGGACTGGTGTGGAGTGGCTGGAAGAAAATGGGCATATTATGAGCAATCCAGACTGAATAACTTGGTTGTAATAGCAGGCCAAGCAGGCCGAAGCTGTAACAAGCTGCAGGTGTTGTGAAGGACATATGTAAGGCCAAGGGAGACAAAGAAACTGCGTATTCACAGAGAGGTAAGAGAATGGGACAGAAAGATGAGAAAGAACAGGATGCCTGCACAAGGGGGGAGCAGCGTGTGAGTGCCACACCGGGACCAATCATAGGGGAGGTGGAAGCGTGTGAATGAGTAGTTTTAACCTATCACCTTGTACATAACAAAGCATGCGTAGCGTGTGTATTTTTAGCTGGGGGTATAAATTGGTGTGGGTCTATTAATAGCACCTGTAGAGTATAAATTGCTGTGTAACCCTTAATAAAGTGGCACTAATTTGATCACATTGGTTGTATAAGTTGTGTCCGAGCCTTCTGCGTCAGCAGACTGGGACATTTTAGTTATTGATCTGAAAGATTGGTTTTTTACCATTCCTTTAGATCCAAAAGACAAAGCAAAGTTTGCTTTTACAGTACCAAATAGAAATAACTCTGAGCCCACAAAAAGGTACCACTGGACCGTGCTGCCTCAGGGCATGAGAAACTCGCCAACCATTTGTCAATGGTTTGTGGCCCAAGCCCTGAGCTCTGTGAGAGACAAATACAAGGCTGTTTACTGTTATCATTACATGGATGACATTTTGCTAGCAGCATCATCAAAAGAACTGCTGAACATAGTTGAAAAAGATGCCAGACATAGCTTAGCAGAGTTTGGATTGGTTGTAGCTCCTGAAAAAGTTCAGAGACAAGAGCCTTGGAAATATCTGGGTGTGAATATGCTTAAGAGAACTGTGTCTCCACAACCTATCAAATTGAAACTGGACATAAAGACTTTGAATGATGTCCAAAAACTTGCAGGAATGCTAAATTGGCTACAGCCTTATTTAGGCCTTACTAATGAACAAATGCGACCTCTTTTGCAACCTTTAAAAGGAGACACAGATCTTTTAGCCCCAAGGCATTTAATACCTGCAGACTTAGCACTTGTGAAAGAAGTCGAACAGTTGATCTCTTCACCACGTGTGGCGTGTAGATATCACACTTCCTTTAAGTGGTTTTATTTTAATGGACCAATCTTCCCCTTATGCTATGTTGGCCCAGTGGAACCAGGCTTGGGAAGATCCACTGCGTGTATTTGAATGGTTGTTTTTGCCTTTGCAGCCTAAGAAAACTGCTGTTGGATGGTACAAACTTGTTGCTGATTTGATCATAAAAATCCAAAAAAGATGTTTAGAGTTGACTGGAGCTGATCCAGCAACTGTGATTATCCCTGTACAACAATTCAATTTTGAATGGGCGCTGTCAAACTCTACTGCCCTTCAAGTGGTTCTTGACAATTTTCAAAGGCAAGTTCAGTACCATCATCCACCTCATCCACTTTTGAAAATGACTGTAAATCTAACTTTGCAGCCACGGCAACTAAGTCAGAGATGACCAGTCAAAGGTGACATAGTATTTACAGATGGGTCTGGAAAAATGGGAAAAGCCGCAGTCGCTTGGAAAAAAAACAGGCAATGGCATTCCCAAATTGTATATCAGGAAGGATCCCCACAAGTCGTAGAGTTACGGGCTGCAGCTTTGGCATTTCAGTATTTTCCAGGCCCTCTTAATCTTGTTACTGATTTGACATATGTGGCAGCCCTCCTTCCCAATTTAGATATGGCTGTTCTTGGCCATGTCAACAACCCCAAGCTTTTTGCAATTTTGACTCTAGTTTGGGAAGAGATTTGTAAACACCATTCTCCATACTATGTTATGCATGTTAATAGCCATACTTCCCTACCTGGTTTTATAATTGAAGGCAATGCTAGAGTTGATGCTCTAGTTTCTGTGGCTCTGTTGGTGCCTGTTCCTGATGTCCATCAGCAAGCCGTGTTAGCCCACCAGTTCTATCATCAGAATTGGCGATCCTTGTATCATCAGTTTGGTCAAAAGGGTCTCTCTCAGGCTGCTGCATGCAGTAACTTTATTGCAGCCTGTCCAGACTGTCAAAATGCTACTTCTGTGCCAAATTATGGAGTTAATCCTAGAGGCCTTCAAGCTTTACAACTTTGGCAAACAGATGTAACTCATTACAATGAGTTTGGCAGGTAAAAATATGTCCATGTTACAATAGATACCTATTCTACTGCAATGATTGCTACTGCCCACACAGGTGAGACCAGTTGTGACATCATTCGGCACTGGCAACGTGCTTTTTCTGTGCTCAGTGTCCCTCTTGAAATCAAAACAGACCGTGGACCTGCCTATAGTTCCAGGCCTGTCAGTCAGTTCCTTTCCCAATGGGGGATCTCCCACAAATTTGGTATTCCCCATTCCCCTATGGGCCAGGCCATCGTTGAATGCATGAATGGTACTCTTAAACGCTAGCTTGAAAAACAAAAAGGGGGAATGAAGGGAATGACCCCAGAGGCACGATTAGAGAAAGCATGCTATTTTTTGAACTTTCTGAAAATCTCTGCCAACCATGTGGTGCCTCCCATTGTGCGACATTTTGTGTCAGTTGGTGACAAGCAGCAAAAGCACAAAGGCGTCTTAGTACGCATGAAAGACCCTCTTACCGGGCATTGGTTGGGACCGCATGAATTGTTAACTTGGGCGAGAGGTTATGCTTGTGTTTCTACAGATGAAGGTCCGCGATGGATACCTGCTCGCTGTGTGCAGCCTGAGCTTAGCGTGCCGGATCGTGGGAGCACTGCTGCCGTCAGTCAACCCAACAACCAATGTGTGGCCTCCTTACTGAACCAGTCCTTGTTTGGTGTGTCCTTCCTCGAAACTGACTTGCAGACATTGTTGCAAAAAAGTGAATGTATGTGGGGAATGAAGAATCTTACTGAAAGTCTTGATATTTGGGATAATTGATTACCTCTGTATAATGTTAACCCACAAGAAGTTGATATTGTTGGCACTTTGAATGCCAATAGTTGTTTTTATGTAGATGCTAATGTAGTAGGAGGCTATGATGGGACCATGACACCCACATAAATCAACACATGAACATGTTGATAAGCATAATGCGCTTAAACGCAATAGAACTTTGGATGAAGCATGTAATGATGTAGTTGATTTATGAAACTGATGGGAACGTATTGCAGCGGTTCTTCTCTTATCCGGAGTAACAGCAGGGAAAGCATTAAAAAGTTAAATCACCTTGTTTGTTAGGCAGTTAAGAATGTGAGTCAAATTTGCCACTATGACATACATAACAAAAAAAAGCAACTATTGGCTTTTTCTTGTTGGTTCAGGGACATGGCTGTGAGGATTTTGATGGTATGTGCTGCATGGATTTTAGGCGCCCCATTGCAGCAACATGTTACCAAAATCTGAGAAAATGTCATCCTTTTTGGCATCCATTCACTCAATTGGCAGTATTGTTTGTTTGCTATTGCCTTGGTTGCCGTCATGTTTGCAAGGGCCCTGCAGCACACAGCAAACCTGGTACTAGCTGTTCAAAAACAAAAAGGAGGAATTGTTGGGGTCTGCAGTGGATCTGCAGACAAGTTAGTTGACTTCAAAGACTTAGCCGTGTACCTTTAAGACAGCCACAAATTGTCAGGTATGTAAACAGGATGTGAAGAACCGGAACTTAGAACCGCAGCATACGGGCACCTACAGCAAATAGCAAGCAAGAAGAACACAAAAACCTATCAGGGTCTGACACATGTACTGCCTAAGATATATAAATAATTTGTATAAACAATCAAGGACATTTTGTCCAAACCCAGCCACAAAGACAGCGTTTTTTCAGTCCGCCTCGACCTGCATCACCACAGTAATGGGCAAAACATGGACTGAACACAGCTAGAGAGAGAAAAGAGAAATGATCATGGGGAATTTCTATTGTAATTGTGGTAAAGGGACAAGGGATGAATTGTAAATTGTTCACTTTTGTTTGGTGGTGTGATTATATTATTTTGATTTGGTGTGATGAATTCTTTTCTTGATGTGAATGAAGTTTTTGAAGAGTGTGAAAATTGTGTGATGAATGTGGATTTTAATGATAATTATTAAATAAGTGATTCACAGAGGTGAGGGGTGGAATGTATTTGGTTTGCATTGCCAGGTTTTGGTAGTGGGGGGCTACAGGGAGGGCTTCTGTGAGAAGCTGCTAGAAGCTTCCCCTATATGTGATAAAGCCAGTGCCAGCCAGCTCCAAGATGGACCCACTGCTGGCCAAGGCCAAGACACTCAGCAGCAATGGTAGTGCCTCTATGATAACTTACTTAAGAAGAGGGGGGAAAGCTGCTCAGCAAGAATTGCAGCCAGGAGAGAGGAGTGAGAATATATGAGAGAATCAATTAAGGAGACACCAAGGTCAGGGAAGAAGGAGGGGATGGAGGGGCTCCAGGCACCCAAAGATTCCCCTGAAGCCTGTGGTGGAGACCATGGTGAGGCAGTCTGTCCCCCTGCAGCCCATGGAGGTTAACGGTGGAGCAGATATCCACCTGCAGCCTATGGAGGACCCCACACCAGAGAACATGGATGCACCCAAAGGAGGCTGGGACCTCACAGGAAGCCCACACTAGAGTAGGCTCTTGGCAGGACCTGTGGACCCATGGAGAGAGAGGAGCCCATGCTGGAACAGGTTTGCTGGCAGGATTTGTGACCCTATGGGGGACCCATGCTGGAGCACTTCATGAAGAATTGTAACCTGTGGGTAGAACCTCATGCTGGTGCAGGGGAAGAGTGTGAGGAGCCCTTCCCCTGAAGAGGAAGGAGCGTCAGAGACAATGTGATAAACTGACCATAACCCCCATTTCCTATACCCCTGTGCCACCTGGGTGGAGGAGGTAGAGAATTCCGGAGTGAAGTTAAGCCCAGGAAGGGGGGGGGGGGGGGGGGGAGGGATTTAAAATGTAGTACTTGTTTTCTCATTTTCCTTCTCTGATTTGATTGACAATAAATTAAACTAATTTCCCCAAGTCAAGTCTGTTTTGCCTGTGACGGTAATTGCTGAGTGATCTCCCTGTCCTTATCTGACCCACCAAGCCTTTTGTCATATTTTCTTTTCCTTGTTCAGTTGTGGAGGGGGAATGATAGAGTGGCTTTGGTGGGTACCTGGCGTCCAGACAGGGTAAACCCATCACAGCACGGAAACCACTGAAGACCACCCCACTGCACCTCCACTATTGTAAGGTACAAAAAAATAGCATTATGTGTAGCTCATTGGAAACATCAACTACCAATTTGTCATCACTCTTTTCACCATCACTGTCCTGCAGTGACAAACCAAAATGTGTAAAAAAAAATAATCTCAAAGACTCTTAAGTACAAAGGAAGAATAATCCAATGAAATGCAAAGCTCCAAAGAACTATGTAATATAACATTTATCTAGCTTTATGTAGTAATAAAATTAAAATATTTAGGTTTTCTATAGTGCTTCTCCTAGATAGGTTCCCACAGTTGTAGCATTTTCCCCAGTTTTCATATAGGTGAATGAAGACAGAGGATGAAAATTTTTCTAAGTCACGCAGCATTGAAAAGCAGAGCCAAGCTAGACTCCAAATCTTAGTCCCCGCCTAATGACCAATTATTTTGACACTTGCCCTTCAGGTGTTCTGTATTTATATTGTTAAAAACACAACCAATCATAAGCACCTAAATCTTCCATCCAGAATAATGGTACATGCAGATAGTAAGTATCTGTTAGCATTTTACCTGCAAATTTTAAATTAATTATGTATTAGAAAATTAGTGAAATTACAGAGAATAGTCAATTTTAGCAATGCACAATGCAAATGTTTACTCACATAGTGAGATGTTATTTCATTGTCTTCTGTTTTCTGGTTTTTACTATCTAAAGAGTAATCTGTTGCATTTCTGTGCTTTTCTGCTGTCCTGAAACTGGCTGAAGTAGGTACAGAAGAGCTCTGCAGTTAGGAAACAGGTAAAACATCATCAGATGCTTATTCAAGAGAGTGATTTAATTTTCACTATCCTTCAGTACAACTTAAGCTGATAATGTAATTTGGAGTTATTCTGATGGACAGCACTTTGGGCTTTAATCAGTGATAGCTAACCAGCAAGTTTATGTTGAGAATGTACGACTCATTGCAAAAGAGACAGGTAAAGGAGATCAATTAATGGATCATTGATCTGCAGTGTCAATAGGATGAAACTAGAAGTACTTGGACCATTTTATGAATACTGTACATTGGCTTGATTTTGACATGTTTCCTCTATAAATATGCAGGGATAAATCAATACTGACTTGGACAGAGGGGAGGGGGAGAATATAATTATTTACCCTTTAAGAACAGAAATCTTAAAAGAAAGTTAGCACTGTATACAGTCTGCATCTTTCTTATTTACCTCCCTCCCTCTCTTCCCTGACATAATAAAACAGGTATTCAAGGTTTTCCGATCCTGCACAAATACATCTTAAAACATGTTCATTGATTTAGATTTAAAACAGATCATTAATCAACTATACTGTTAAAAAAATATAAAATGCTATCGTTTGCTCTGAACAAACAACACAGGTTAAGATATTTGGAGACAGTTGTGACAGGAGGCACAGAAGCCCTTAAAATAAAGACCAAATAGAAATGCAACATTAAATTACCTGATGACTTGAGAAATGTATTTGTTTACTGCAATTATATAGCATAGTCTTTTGCAAAAGACTTTAATAGTATACTCATTACATTTATATTGATTTACAGTTGGAAGGCAGTAGCTTGCAATATGAATTAAATTCATTATTTCTCAACTTCACCATACTGAAAGCAATTTGCTTTAAAATAAAGAAAAATAATCACCAGTAAGATACAACTTAGTGGTGCCTAAGAACCAAACCACTACACTTATTTAAATAGAAATATTTTATTTTCATAAATTTGAAACCATATAATTTCATTTCTCACAACCTAGTTAGATATGTACTATAGACACCATTTTAATCTTAGATTTCACTGCTTAATAAAGTAATAAATGAAAGCTTCCTACTAGAATGATAAAGCAGTGAGTTAGCACTAGCACATAAAGGATGAGCACCACATTGAGCACTGGGGCAATACATACTGCTTAAAGATTTTATTGCTTCAAAGATGAATCAGACTTGAGTCATGGTTTAACCCCAGCCGGTACCATGCAGTCGCTTGCTCACTCCCCACCTCCCCTGATGGGATAGGGAGGAGAACTGGGAAAAAAAAGGTAAAACCTGTGGGTTGAGATAAAAACAATTTAATAACTGAAATAAAGTACAATATAATAATAACAACAACAACAATAATAATAATAGTAACAGAAAGAGATAACAAAAAAAAATAAAACTCAAGGAAAAAAACCCACCAAAATAAATGATACACAATACAATTGCTCACCACCTGCTGACCAATGCCCAGCCAGATCCTGAGCAGTGTTACACACACACACATGGCTAACTCCCCCTCAGTTTATATGCTGAGCATGACCTCATATAGAATGGAATATCCCTTTGGCCAGTTTGGGTCACCTGTCCTGGCTGTGTCCTCTCCCAATTCCTAGTGCCCCTTCCAGCCCTCTTGCTACCAGAGCATGAGAAGCTGAAAACTCCTTGACTTAGTATAAACACTGCTTAGCAACAACTGAAAATATCAGTGTGTTTTCAACATTATTCTCACACCAAATCCAAAACACAGCACCAGCTACTAGGAAGAAAATTAAGTCTGCCCCAGCTGAAACCAGGACAACTTAGTACCAATATGAAAAAATCCTGCTATGGTATCCCACCTGATATTAGAAAAAAAAATTGAGACAACTAGCCTCACAGTCTACCTTCCCTGGGACAGGCTTGTCAGGTAGAGAATCCTCTATCCTCTCTCCACCTGTCTGAACACAGTGACTTAAGGGATAGGAGGGAATGGCAACAAGTTCCTGCCTGGCACAGCAGGCTCATCTCCTCTGTGATTACCCCATACCCTTGCATAACAGGTACAAGTCTCTGCAAGTAGAACTGAATAATGATGAAGACAATGGTTCATCTAGGTTGGAGGAGTCACCAAGGTTAAGTTGGCCTACGTCCTGTGTCAAAACCACTTACATAAAGAAAAAAGATGAGTCATTGTCATAGGAGACTCTCTCCTGAAGGGAACAGAAGGCCCAATATGCAGACTGGATCCACGTCTTAGGGAAGTCTGCTGCCTCGCTGGGGCCAGGGGGCGAGGGTTAAAGTTGTGAAAAAAAAGCTTCCTGCCTTTGTACAGCCTTTGGATTATTATCCATTATTGATTTTTCAAGTAGGCAGCAATGAAGCTACAACAAGAAGTCCAAAGGCAATCAAAAGAGAATTCAGGGCATTGGGATGACTGGTTAAGAGATCAGGAGCACAAGTAGTGTTCTCCTCCGTCCTTCCAGTTGCAGGGAATGGTGGAGGAAGAAACAGGAAGAACCAGCAGATCAATACCTAGCTCCGAGCCTGGTGTCACTAACAGAATTTTGGGGGTTTTGATCATGGGTTGGTTTACACAAAACTGGGCCTAATGGCTACAGATGGGGTACACCTGTCTCAAAGGGGGAAAAGTATCTTTGCACAGGAGTTAGCAGAACCCACTGAAAGAGCTTTAAACAAGATTTGCGGGCAGAAGGGATAAAATGAGGCTTGCTAGAGATAAGGCTGGGGACAGCACACCAATGTTTCAGGGACTGCATACTAGCAAGGTCCTTCAGTCTGCCATCTCAGTGGAGGCAAGGGATGGAGATCCATGCAGCAGCAAAGACACAATAGTTACTGATGTGTTAGAAACCATGAAAACACATATGAATTAGGTCTTCTCCCCCCCAAAAAAAGTGGCAGGATCAATAGCCCAGCTGAAGTGAATCTACACCAATGCATGCAGCATGGACAACAGGAGGAGCTGGAAGCCATTGTGCAGCTGAAAAGCTATGATATAGCAGCTATCACAGAAACCTGGTAGGATGACTCACACAACTGCAGTGCTGCAATAGATGGCTATAAACTCCTCAGAAGGGATAAGCAAGGAAGGAGAGGTGCTGGGGTAGCCCTGTATGTTAAGGAGTGTTTTGACTGCCTAGAGCTTGATGGTGATAAAAGGGCTGAGAGTTTATGGGTAAGAATCAGGGGAAAAGCCAACAAGGCAGATATCATGGTGGGAGTCTGTTATAGACCATTCAACCAAGGGGAAGAGGCAGATTAAGTATTTTATAAGCAGCTGGGAGAAGTCTCACAATTACTAGCCCTTATTCTCATGGGGATCTTGTTCTTCAACTTACCAGATGTCTGCTGAAAATACAATACAATGGAGAGGAAACAGTCTAGGATGTTCCTGGAGTGTGTGGAAGATAATTTCCTGACACAGTTGGTGAGTGAGCCAGCTAGGGAAGGTGCCCCACTGGACCTGTTGTTTGCAAACAGAGAAGGACTTGTGGGTGTTGTGATGGTTGGAGGCAATCTTGGGTATAGTGATCATGAAATGATAGCAGTTTGGATTCTTGGAGGAGGGAGGTCAGCAGAACTGCCACCATGGACCTTCAGAGGGCAGACTTTGGCCTTTTTAGGGGTCTGGTTGACAGAGCCCCTTGGGAAGCAGTAGTGAAAGGCAAAGGACTGCAGGAAGGGTGGGCATTCTTCAAGAATGAAATCTTAAAGGTGCAGGAGCAGGCTGTTCCCATGTGCCAAAAGACTAGCCATCGGGGAAGAAGACTGGCCTGGCTGAACAGAGAGCTTTGGCTGGAACTCAGGGAAAAAAGGAGAGTTTATGACCTTTGAAAAAAGAGGCAGGCAACTCAGGAGGACTACAATGATGTCATGAGGCTATGCAAGGGGAAAATTAGTAGGGCCAAAGCCCAACTAGAACTTAATCTGGCTACTGCAGAGACAATAAAAAACATTTCTGTAAATACATTAGCAACAAAAGAAGGGCTAAGGAGAATCTCCATCTTTAATTGGATGGGGGGGGGAATGAACACAAAGGATCAGGAAAAGACGGAGGCACTTAATGCCTTCTTTGCCTCATTCTTTAAAAATAAGACCAATTGGTCTCAGGGTACACAGCCTGCTGAGCTGGAAGACAGAGATGGGGAGCAGAATGAAGCCATCATAATACAAGGGGAATAATGGTTAGTGACCTGCTACACCATTTACACACAAGTCTATGGGGCCAGATGGGATCCATCCAAGAGTACTGAGGGAGCTGGAGGAAGTGCTCACTAAGCCACTTTCCATCATTTATCAGCAGTCCTATCTACCCTGGGAGTTCCCAGTGGACTGGACTAGCAAACGTGACACCTTGGGGTGCTGGTCAACAGCCAACTGAACATGAGCCAGCAGTGTGCCCAGGTGGCCAAGAAGGCCAAGAGCATCTTGGCTTCTATCAGAAATAGTGTGGCCAACAGGACTAGGGAAGTGATTGTCCCCCTGTACTTGGAACTGGTGAGGCTGCACCTCAAATACTGTGTTCAGGTTTGGGCCCCTCACTACAGGAAAGACATTGAGGTGCTGGAGCATGTCCAGAGAAGGGCAAAGAAGCTGATAAAGGGTCTAGAGAACAAGTCTTATGAGGAGTGGCTGAGGGAACTGTAGTTGTTTAGTCTGGAGAAAAGGAGGCTGAGGGGAGACCTTATTGCTTTCTCTCTACAACTACCTGAAAGGAGGTTATAGCAAGGTGGGTGTCGGTCTCTTCTCCCAAGTAATAGGTGATAGGACAAGAGGAAATGACCTCAAATGGCACCAGTGGAGGTTTAGATTGGATATTAGGATAAATGTCTTTGCTGAAAGGGTTGTCAATCATTGGAACAGGCTACCCAGGGTAGTGCTTGAGTCACCATCCATGGAGGTATTTAAAAGACATGTAGCCATGGCACTTAGGGACATGGTTTAGTGGTGGAATTGGCAGTGTTAGGTTTATGGTTGGACTTGATCTCAAAGGTCTTTTCCAACCTAAATGATTCTATGATTCTGTGATATATGGTAGGGAGAGAGGGCAAATTAATGGAATGGGAAAAGCAAGCAAAATCTCATTTCCCAAATTTGACCAGTGTACTAAGACTAATATTATTTTACCTGTAGTCAATTACTTCAGGGCATATTTAAAAATTCCCACTTTGACTACTCTTTCCTTTTTCTTGAATGGAGCCACAGTTACTCAATCAATACTCCTGCAATAGGGGCCTCTTTTCTGTCCAGTATGTTATGTGCCTGCCATATAAAAATCTCTGACATCATGGGATCTCTGGAACTGGTTCTAACAGATCTAATATTATCTCTTACTAAATAATAATATGTCACATACTGATTAGCTAATGAGCTATGGTCTAGATCTTCTAATACACCCAATTCTGACTGATTTCAGTGTGCAAGAAACAACATTGTTTTTCATACCTAGTTCCTACTATTATTTACAATAGCAGTTCAGTCTGTAAGCACCTATAAGGATGAATTTTCAAGTGAGAAATAACTGGATATAACATTGTCCTCATGTTTTCCACTGACATCAGATTCCTATGTATAATCCTGTACCCACACAAATATCTTCCTGAGTGTATAAGCCTACATATTCCAATACTGACCCTTACATTAGCAGACTTCGCACAAAACCCTCTATCAAAGCACACTGTTTAGCTGTTGGACTTTGTTCTGTTCCTTGATGAAAATATCAGTACTTTCCTAACATTTACCTTTAAGAAGCTGGAATAGTATAGCTACTTAGAGAAATTAAGTAATGATGTCTTGGCAGGCTGTAACTTAGTGGGCCAGAATCCTCATTTTAATAACTATTACAATTTATAAAGAAACAAAATCTTTTCAGACTGCTCTTTTCATCAACAAAATGTTTTAATCTACTAGACAGATGAACATTTTCCTACTAGCCCACACTGAGTTTGCTCATGTGTAATAACTAAGATATAGGAAAAAATACTCTTTAGTGAAAGTGGGTTATATTTAGTTTCAATTTTAGCAAATTGTACCAGTTTTTCATTTTATGCTTAGGTAGAAGACTTTTATTCATGCTAAATATACCACAAAATGGTGACAAAAACCTATTCAACAGATATATTTATAGAAAGGCTGAGCATGTTGACTTGTTCATATAATTTGCTTAAGAAGTGAAACAGTTTTTTAGTGCTGAATCCATAGGATCTTTTACTGTAAGGCATGAAGCACTGCTTCACTCTGTATTTTGTAACGTTGAGCACAGTGCTAAAGAAAAAGATTATTACAAAGACCATCCAGCTTTCACAAATTGATGTGTTTTCTCTCCAACTTCATAGGTGCGCTCTTGATGTAATATTGGTGCCAGGCACACACAAATTAATGATCAAAGAAGGCCATAATTAAGCCAGAATTCTCACCACTACCATGCAAAGATCAGTGTGCTTGCTGTTTTATGGGATAATTAATACTTCAAATTGCTTGAAAAATCTAGGAATCACTATCACCATTTTAA